>NW_025814038.1:230142-272642 GCF_021917145.1 Hypomesus transpacificus | reverse complement strand
TCGTTAAGAAGCTGTTAACGCTAAGAGCTTCTTAAGAACGTTCGAACGCTCTTAGAACGTTCTTAAGAAGCTCTTAGCGTTAAGAGCTTCTCAACGAATCTGGGAAACCCGGCCAAGAACATTTACAGCTAAATACGCCAGAATTAATGTTGTTCATAATGATAATGGATAAGGAATAATCATTCATCAGTCATTGAATGTATGGCACATTAGCCCACACACAACATCGTTGTCATTTTTGGAAGAGTTTGTTTATAGATAATATGTTGTTTGTTGTTTATATCCAATTTGATAAAAAAAAAAACTAAACACGACTTGGGCCTAGGCAACCTTTTACCAATTTTCGTAACACATTTACATGGTTCAAAAGTCGGTTGTATTTACACCCTGCGTCCACTGGGTGACATGAAATCCTAATTTTGTGAAATCAAGCCAACTCGCCACACAGAATTGGCCGTAAATGAAAGATGTTATTTGCAGCCTAACACCCGACACTTGTTAGTATGACTGATACACCCATCACTACAGTAGAATAACTTTCACATATCGAAAGAGACACAAAATGGGAAATGTAATGTTTAGAAAAATCTATGGCGCCTATGCGATTTTCGTATAGGCGAGACATTACTTGGATTTATTTTCGTTAACGAGTAGCGAATAATTGAAAACAAATGAGCCACTGTAACAAATTGTGAATTAACTGGTTTTCGTTGTCTGCATAAAAGTCTTGAGGTGAAGCCTAAAACAGCAGGAACATTGAAAATGAATGCAAATTGATGGCTGGCTGTTTCCCCAATTGTAATTCAATTTAGTCTTTTATTTCCTGGAATGAAATTATTTGTTTTCGTTAGAAGAATGGCAGGTACTATTGTGCAATGAAAGCGGTGGCCCCAAAGATTGTTCACGTTCGAGTTGCCTACATGTGTGTTCACTTTGCTCGTGTTCCTCATTATGTTAAACACTGCTGGCTCAATTCAGGTAACCTAAATACAAAAACCCAGGCTTCAGTCAAAGAGGTGAACTCAGCCTATTAATCAACTTAGCAAAAAAATGGATCAATTATTTCGTAAGGCCAACAGTTTAACATCGGTTTATTTAATTCCTGTATTGTTTATTACAACTATACGAATGTTTTCATTAAAGTCGATTTATGTAACAAACATTAACACAAGAGATGTAACCTTCATAGCGTTTTAATGTTTATTGATAGCTTTTTCCATTAATGTAATCACAATACTCCATAAAATTGTTCACAAACAGTAAAGTGCTAAACAATAATTAATAAATATAAAAGACGCGTAAAAAGATGCGTTTTTTCGTAGAGTGAAATGTTTTATTAGGTTATAATACAGGAGTGGATTGTTTTTCCACATAGACTAGAGAGATCTGGATCTAATTAGCTCATTTACTTTGCTCTGTAGCTAACAGTGTGCAGTGGTGCTTCCCTGATCCACCTAAACACAACTGCAGCTCTGACCTGTTGGATCCAACACAGGACACACAGTTCTCTATCCACTAAGATAGGACCTCCACAGTCCCCCATTCCAAACATTCCAGGATTTCCCAGAAAGCATTGCAAGCAAGCCTCAACAAGTCACATTCTTTAACTCGGGGAGAATTTCGCACAGTCAAGTGGCTGAGGTACTGTAGGCCAAGCTTTCCTTCAGTCTGCAGTCACACAAATAAACCAACAAATAGCCCACCCCTTCAACTAAAATATGCTTTTCTTAACCCTATAATCGCAAAAGCTCAGTATAAATTGGCAGTATAAACAGGTATAAAAAGGTGATGAAAGAATAGCAAAGACAACCACAAAGACATGTTTCTGCGCTTATGTCCCTCAATGCAGCAATTGCAGCATTGAGGTGCTTCTAACAGTCATGGTTGGTTATAGGTTAACAATGGATAATACACGATGACCCACCATAAAACCGGCACATTTATCTGTCTTTTGGAGTGGCCAAATCCCAGTCTTGTAGAAATGAATGCGTAGCGATATGGTGGGAAGGTACACGTAGCAGTAGATCTTGTTTGATGAAACCAACGTCAAATGTGCCCCAGCAGGCAACAGATGAGAATCACCACACACGCGCACGCACACACACACACACACACACACACACACACAGGAACACTCTCTGAGACCCCATCCCAGCCCCCCTCCCCCCCCCCCCCCCCCCCCCCTCCCCCCCCCCCCTCCCCTCCCCTCCCCTCCCCTCCCCTCCCCTCCCTCACAGCATTCCTCCCATGAGTCCCCTCCCCCATCAACCTGCCACCAGAGAGATGCTCTGAAACACACATCCCCTCTCTCTCCCTTCTGGTGTGTTCTCTGAAACACACATCCCCTCTCTCTCCCTTCTGGTGTGTTCTCTGCTGGGGGGGGGGGGGGGGGAGGATCACACGCGTGGGCACTGTGCAACAGACTTTGACGTCTGCAACGCACTCCAACACTGAAAAAGGAAAAGCAATTCCAAACGGTGTGTCCATCAAGTAGACATGTGTGAAAGACAGAAGTTATCAGAAACAATACAGCGATGTCATTCTTAACTCTGGTTCTGGAGGATTTTTAACTTGTGTGTTTCTCATTGTTTTTTTTTTATAGAACAAATGGAAATGTCTGTTTTTACAATTCTAGAATCACAGAAGGGATTTCTTTTTTTTTTACATTTGCCACCTCATTTGCCAACACATTCCAATGCAATTACTGTGTGGTTGTGTTATCTAAAATGTATGATCTCAAAAACTTTTCCAAGAACAGTTTCCATATGGAAATGCTATGACTGACTACGGATTGACTAAATTTCACAGGTGGCAATTACACCAAACACGCTTGATTAATGAAAGACCAAGAGTATATAAGATTGGGAGGTTTACACCTACTCTGGTATCTGCCACCCTCCACTTGTCACCAGCTCTAAGCGTTTTCTACTGAGGCCTGATGCTATGACAATACTATTGCACTGCTAGAATAGGTGGTACAGTAGTGCAACACTGTCAAAGCAGCTGACCTCAGCATAATGTCAGCACGTGGACACACATTCTTCATTGCCAACAGATCCGAACGATGAAAATCCGACTACGACACGTTTACAGAATCGTAGCCATTTGTAGCTTGTAGATATTCAATATAAGGCGGTGAGGCATAAATAACAGGATCTCAGCGGCAATTCAGTTACAAATAGGCCTCGTTTATATCCGAATAAATTATAACAGCTGCAGGATGCTTGCTTCAATGACTCCTGAGTGAAAGGGCTCATTATATGTTCCTAATTGCAAGAACTCAAACAATTCCATAAATGTCATAATACACAAAGATTCTAAATATAACCCCTTGCACTGCGGAGTCTTTAAATTAACACTGTGTGTCCCACATATACTACCTAATGAGACCCACCACAGGAAGAGGGAGGGTTTACCAGCTCGTTATTAAAGAGTGGGGTATCTAGGGTTGTTGAAACGTCACAGACACAGGGCCCTTATATCTGTGGCCTGTCAGGCCTCAGAGGGGTGAGAAGTTAAGGCAATGGTGAGGGAGGTGTGGCTCTATGTTTCATCAGCCAATGCCCTTTTAATATTGCACTGCTAATCTTAATGCCCAGTAGTACAACAGAAAAAGGGCAGTGGATAAGAATATTAACACCCACTGGTCCTCTGCCTTTACTCCACTATGGTACTGTTCTACCAACTCAGAAGCCCTTTTCCCAATCAGAAAGTGTTGCTAAACTGTTACGATCACTCAAAAAACGACTTGTTTAAGCTGTTACCCTCACTTCCGAAACACCATCCATAGTTCAGGAAGTGAAGGCCGTTTAAAGAAGCTAAAACATGTTTTGATGGAATCGTGAGCCTGTAGATTACTTGCCCACTCTTAATAGGCATACAGTGACACAATCAGATCCATTATTTCACAGACGGTAACTAAGGGACAAATTCAACCTGAAAAGGTTACAATTCTGAAAATAATATTAAAGGTTTTAATCGTGGTCCACTCACAAATACACTAAAGAATGACTCATATTTCAATATCTGCGGGGTGCTTAGCCCGAGTAGACCTACTTTTACCATTAGTCTACACGTAGTCTACTCTAATTCAAAGGAAAGGAGAAAAATTAGGTATACGTTTTCAACTGACAGATAACGAATGGGCCCGACCTACTAGAAAAAGTACATGTTTCACAAACTTATCAAACTAATTTGTGCACTTTCAAATACCAGGAATCCTACAAGAACAACCTGTTTGTAATTATCTTTTGACCTCTGCTACAACAAAAAGCCTACCAAAAAAAATCCGTGGCCTGTAATATCGAATAAAACATTAGTTTCAGTAGATCACGTTCTCTGAAAAGAACAACTTTGAAAACAAGTTTGTTTGTCTTAAAGGCAATATAGGAAATTGAATTAAAACATTAAGTTTGACCTAATCCAGTTTTGTTATTACATGTAAATAAAGACGCATTAAAAAGCACAAATTGGTAAATTTAGTTTACATCGTAAATCCAGCCTAGCATGTGATATACCAACAAGTATGACAACTAGACGAATTCAGAGATTTCATATGACAAAGAACACAAACTTACTACAAACCAATCCTCTATGTTTCACTCGAACCAATGTAGCCTATTACTGAAATAATTATTAACGATAGGATACTAAAGTGAATTCGCCAGCCAAACATCAACTCTTTCTCAGCCCTTTACACAAACGACTTGTTAGATCGCACGAAGTCGACGTCTCAATAATCTTGAGTATTCCTAGTAGATAGCCTACGTTTAGATATGTGCTACAACGTAAAAAAAATAAGCATGCATGTTCCTGGTCCGCCGTGCTGGGAGATCACTGGTCAAATCTAGAGGTAGAGCTTCCATGGACAATCTTTACGCAGGGTCCCGATGCGCCTGTAGTAGCGACGCTCCTTGACATTTTCTTCCCTTAATTCTTCTGTATAACCCTTAGATCACATTTCCCACCCTTCTTAACTTCTCGGCTTCGCTCTGAGTACCCGCTATTGCCGCCAAATGTGACTCCCAAACGCAAAGGACCCCCCAAATTCATGAATGGTAGCTGGCCAAGGGAGGGACAATCCGTTACAGGCAAAAAATGTAAAGAAGCAAAAGTTGATCAAAAAATGTTGAAACTGGGCCCCGCAACGTGCTTCACATATTGCTACGCTAGAATCGCAACACGCCCGTCACATCCAAAACGCAAAACAGAAAATTATTTTCAGTAGCGCTTGGAGATAAAATTACAAATCGTCCATGCACACACGCACGGCCTGCCCGAGCCAGACTCCATCTTTGACTACTTGACATTCAGAGCCTGCCGGAGCAAATTCCTCGTTTGCATGCCTTCTGCTGATTGGCCTCTTCTTGCGCTAGTCTTTGCCATATGGTAAGCCATTGGTTTAGTTTCGGGGTGTTCAACATTCTCAACGGTTCCAGGATTGGTCACATACAACGAAGCGCCACAGTATACAACGAAAGCATGATTAACTATATTTCATTCACAATTTTCTTATCAACCTCTCCTACACCGTTATAGGTGTTCGTGCGTAAAATGTTCCACGCGCCTGAACACGGATTAACAATGGATTATAAGGTTTACCATGACATAGGCTATCGTGATTCAGATAACCGTCTCGTTTAAAAATTTCTTTCTTTTGAGTTGAAAATACGGCAGATTATAACTAGCTAACAATAGATATCCAAAGAGACAAATAACAAAATGAAAAGTGTTTTTAAAAACAGTTTAGTTTCTTAAAGAATTTCATAGAAATCAAATCAGAGTAACTAAAGTCAAATGACTCGATTGATGCTTTGTGAATTAGACACCACGACTTGGGCCATTTTTTGGGCATCTTTAGGCCTATATATGCCTAAATCAAGTTATAATTGTAATAATTGTACTTTTTTTTTTAGGGCAAAATTAATCCCCTTGTCAGATTTTCTAGTTTGACAGTGTAGGATGACTTAACTAAAGGAAAGTAGCCTGGCTTTTGAGAGTTTTTTGAGGGGGTAAACTGACAATTTGGATTGGACCGGTGGGTGGGTTCAACGATAGGCGCCTGCACGCTTGCAAAACTTTGATTGACGTCTGGGGGAGAGTAGCGGTCTGTGAAATCTGGCATTCCTGACCAGGGGAGCTGAAATAATGGTATTGTCCAGTAGGAGAGAGCCCAGTCTCCCTCTCCTCACACAGGCTGGCCTCAGCCTATACCTCACACCCAGGCGAGCCTAACCCACCCTGGAAAGAGCTGGTTGTGCTGCCAATTGACGATTTAAAAAAAATGTAAAGCAGGGAGGATGGGGGTCTCTCTCTCTCTCTCTCTCTCTCTCTCTCTCTCTCTCTCGCTGTCTACTGGACTCAGATCAGATGATCCTGTATCTTTCATGACTGAATGTTTAAATATATACAAGGGCAAACTAGGGTTTTTATATATTAGTTATAATCAGTTGCAAACATGATGCTCTCAGTGGTCATGTACATGTCTTTTTAATCAATATTTGAACATGATGTCTAAAAAAACATAATCCCTTAAAGTGTAGGTTTATTACAGTTTATTATATCCCAGCATCCCAACATCATAATAGCAACATGGTTTCATACTCTAATTGGATTTCAAAAAAGCTGAAACTATAGTGCTAAAATCCTGATCAGACTTGAGCATCTGTTTTGGTTTTCGATGCATTAGACCCAAACAAATCTTCATGGGGTGAAGGAGAATCAATCTGAAACTGGGCGTGGAAATACAGCAGTTACATTAGGGGTTCAAGTTGCAGGAGGACAGCAAAGTAAAGGTGGAAGTTATTAATAAAAACCCTCATCTACTTTTGTGGAATAGACTGTTTGACACAAACATATTCATTGTGACAGTAACATCAACAGAGACCACTGACAGTCAAATCACACAGATCAGCCTAAGAGAACTTCAGTATTAATGTTTTATAGAATTCCCAAACCTCTTATGAGGGTTCATGACACATAAATCTCTGTTATCAAATTTGATTTTAATTAAGTTAAAAATTGGTTCAAAAACATCAGTTTATTTCTTAGCTTCTGTGTTTAACTTCAGGTTTGTTCCCTAAAGTCCTTACCTCTCCTCACCTCCCTAAAGTCCCTCTCCTCTTTCACATGAAACCAAGGAATCATGTTTTCCTGTAGGCTATTTGATGTGTATACTATCTTACTTTTTAAGTGTTAGAATTAGTCCTAAAATGTGATTCTACAATCAGTTTAATTCATTGTAATCAAGCAGGTTGAAAATGAAGTTTGATTCCCTGAACCATGCAACTTCTGATAAAAAAGACAATGCATACACTTACAAATAGTTAAAATCAACTTAACTTTGTCAATCATCTTTTGTTTATTTCCTTACTTTGATCATTTAGATTATTATCTTCTTAACCAATGCAAGTGTTTCTCATCTACATGTGAGGTATGACATTAAAGCAAGTTTCAAATGAAGAAATAATATCAAAGGTAAAGACAGAACTGAGTTGTGTAATTATGTAATATTAATGTTATTCTTTTATTATGATGAAGGATGTTCATAATGTAAAGACTAGTCTTGTATAATTATACATATGATTCATAATCTTGAATTTGTCGAACGTAAAGATTTCCAGCGCAAATTCAGTGCTGGAATTCTGCCCTTAAAGTAATTACTATGACTATTTTAAGCACATTTTGCTAGTCATTGTAGGATAGTACATTTTCAGTTCATGCAGTTTTGAAACTTCTCAAAAGCATTTTACTTTTATTAAATTTTTCTGACGTTTAAGCACTTAAAAGGCACTTAAACTGGAAAAATCTGTCAAACTATTTTTGTTTGTGTAATCCTTAGAGTATTACAACAAATTATGTATTAATCTTGTAACTGTAAGTCACAGAAATGTAAAATCATATACAAAATAAGAGATAAAATGCAAATAAAACTATAAATGTACACTTATAATAACGAAATACGACATTTGAGAGGTGCAGTATGTTAATTCACAACTAATAATCTTTGAAATAACCCAATTACATTAATTACTCAATTTTATGGATAAAAGTTTCAAACTATCTCCATTCATAAAATATTCTTCATTCTCCTTAATCACATATGTTCAATACAAATCTTCAAACTTCATCATAAAGATTTTTAAAGTGCAATTCTTAAAGATGGGGGGTGGGAAGAATAATTGTTAACATATGGTTAGAGTTTCATTATGCAGTTTTTCAAGGTTTCTTTGAAAGGACTGTTTCAAAAGTAGTTTTTCTTCAAGTGCCTTTCATTGGGTTGGGTTACCTTAGGGTTCATTTAATTGGATGTAACTTTACAGAACTAAAAAAAATTTAAGACAAACTACACAGAACACTACAATCAGAAAAAACTAAATCCCCACTTTCCACCTAACTAATTTAATCAATTAACTTAAAAAAAAAACACACAGATAAACAAAACTAAAAAACCTGACACAATATTTTTTCCATTCTTCCTAAACATCTTCTTAGTTAAAAGTGTCATGAAAAGCCAGTGAGGTTTGCGCTGGTTTGTGCTGCTTCTAAACTGTCGTTTGTGAGGGGTGTCGTGGGGGCCTTCTTAACATGTGAGTAATTGTTCCCTCTTTTTTCCAAACTCCCTTCCTCTGAAAACGTACCTCCCTTCTTCCTCTGCCCTTTCACCCCTCCAAAGCCCCCAACCCACATCTCAGTGGCTCCCCAGTCGGGGTCTCGTCAGGAAAAGGACAAACAACTGTGATGGATAGTCATTGATCATTTCCCACCGAAACAACATGGATTTGTTATTTTGTGGTAAGTGTTGGTTAGAGGGGGAGAGTAGTGGAGGTGGTTGGGTGATCTGTCCCCAGCTATCTTCCTGACCAGGAGACCCCAACCCACCTCGAGCTTCCCTGAGCTTCAATTCTCCACGTCTCTTCCAAGGAGGGCTCCCTTTTCTCTCCCCCACCCCTCCCCCCTCCCTCCCTCCCTCCTTCCACCCCCACACCACCCTCCCAGCCTGCTGCAGAAACAGAGTCTATGGACTGCCTGCATGACATTCCCACTGTGTGGGTGGCAGTGCCTTTTACAACATCTCCAACAGCACAGCTTTCTAAAGCTTAAAATGTGACAGAGGAACATCCCTTCAGTCCTGAGAGAGACACATTTCTTTCCTTCGGGCGCTTGGGTATGTTTCAGTGGTGGTGAAGACTCACGTTCTGCTGGTTAACTAAGGAAGTTTTAAGTAGTGCCGTGTGAGTGTTGAAAACACAATTGCCGGGTCTCCCAGATTCGTTAAGAAGCTCTTAACGCTCAGAGCTTCTTAGGAGCGTTCTAAGAATGCTGTAGAACACTCTTAGAACGCTCCTACGAAGCTCTTAGCATTAAGAGCTTCTTAACGAATCTGGGAAAACCTGCCAATGTGTATATGTATGACTGTTTTAGATTCTTAAACCCTATTGTGTATGTTGACTTCAAAATACTTTTTACACTCTCAGAAAAGATCAAAATCAGTGATATATATTGAGTCTATTTCTATTTCTCATTACAATCGGCGTCAATTATTGCAGATTGATTTGAGGTAAAATAGATATTAGGTATCTCTTCATCTCCTTGCTACACATCTAACCATAAAAGGCACTTTTCGATCCATGCAAAATGTCACTGAGCATTTTGAATCGTGATTTACTCCCTGTTGGTGAGAATATTACACAAAAGCAGTCCTTACTGTTTACAGAGACACCACTGTCTCGCTCTTCGGAGTACACCGACGGTCGCTTCCATTGGGTGGATATTTGGAACAGGGTCCAACGGATGAACACTCAACCCCATTAACTGAACTTCAGAGGAATTCCTCACTTTACATGCAGAATGCACTTCAGGTCAGAGGGCAAAGGGCCAGAGGGGGCCTTGGGCAAGCAAGCCTTATTTAAACAAGCCTGGAATGCCTAACTGGAGGAGAGGGGGGGAGGGAGGGAGGGAGGGAGGGAGGGAGGGAGGGAGGGAGGGGGGGAGGGAGGGAGGGAGGGAGGGAGGGAGGGAGGGAGGGGGGGAGGGAGGGAGGGAGGGAGGGAGGGAGGGGGGGAGGGAGGGAGGGAGGGAGGGAGGGGGGGAGGGAGGGAGGGAGGGGGGGAGGGAGGGAGGGAGGGAGGGAGGGGGGGAGGGGGGGAGGGAGGGAGGGAGGGAGGGAGGGAGGGAGGGAGGGAGGGAGGGAGGGAGGGAGGGAGGGGGGGAGGGAGGGAGGGCTCCCTGACATTAGCATGGCTGTGTGCCTGGGCCACAACTATATAACCTCTTTGGCTACAACCACGCAGTCAAATTGTCCCTGACCTAAACAAGTTAACACTCTGCATCACATGGATAAACACACTTATCCGATCAAACAAAGATAAGGGTGTGAAATCCTTGACATACCCTATAGGCGTTCATGGTGTGTAATCAAAATGACGTGTTTGTCGTTTCTGGAGACACCGTTTAGTTCTGAGATTTCAACAACAACCCCCAAAAAAAATACAAAATGCACTTCCCGCAAGCCCTTATCAAATTTAATCTTTTGTCTTTTTTTAAATACAATAATAATTGACTTGCCTTGCCACCTGCGAGCTGTTAGGCTACTCTCACAAGCAAACTGAGAGAGATCTAAGGAAAATCCATGCATTCCGGCGTCGTCATCCAGAAAATGTGCCACAATCCCCATGGTCCTGGTGGAATCTCCAGGTCACCTCAGAGGAGCAGAGAGACCTGAGGGATGGAAACTAGACATCCCCCAACATTCCCTCTGCTTCTCCCTGCCTCTCTCTTTCTTCCTCTCTTTCTGCCCTGACCTGACTGACCCTGCCCTACCCCCAGGGACCTGGAAGCCCCTTCCCCGCACACCCTGGATGGTCTGTTATCCTGCTAGATAACCTAGGCTACATGCTCTCAGCAACTGACAGGCTAGCAACAGTAAAGTCATATTTTTTATTTTACAAAACGTACACAGTCTTTACATTGGCTAAAGGTGTTACATACAGGTTTTCTTCAGAGAAGTTTGAGATCATTGGTTTTTAGACAGCTGGTGTGTTTGTTACAACATAATATTTTTGTATGACTTAACACAGAAAGCAATGCTTTATAGATCTTTTTTTAAATTAAGAACTCAAATATGTAAAATCTTGTTTCATTGCCAGACCTGAGAACGACTTAATAATAGTGTTTTGACAATTTCTTTTTGTTTTTTTTTGTGTGGACGTGTGGGTTACATAACCAATCCATATCCGTTCTGTATAGGCCCATGCAACAACGACAAGTCTAGTTTATAAACACGTTTACAAACGACAATAACGCAATCTTAACTTCCTCAAAAGGAACTCGTTTTAGTGTTGCAATGCCACTCTGCACGGATAGCCTTTCATACTGTGGTCTTTGTAAATACCTGACTCAGCAAATTTGGGGCGACAACGAGGCAGCCATTTTCCCACCGAAGCTAGAAAAGGCTCCTCCATGGCAACGGATTCCATCCCTACTTTTCTGTGGAGGCGAGTTTCTGATTGAGAAGTCAGATCTAGACGTGGCAAACACGGACGCAAAACATCCTCTTTACACGCTGTGAAGAATGAACTACCTGTGCCATTCTGTTCTACAGATTTACGTGGTGTTTCATAACAGTAGCCTACATGGCTGACTTGTTACGTCTCTTAGGACAGTTAGGGTAGCCTAGCTTTCAGAAAGTGAACATTTACTGTTGTTTTAAAGACATTTTCTCTGTGATCCTGCAGTTTGAGTTGTAGTCTAGGTATTAGCGGTTGGCTGGGTTTGTGCTGTGAACATTCCTGTTCACATAGACTTGATGTTTCTTTTAGAAAGCCTATTTGCGCCGTCCACTGCAACGAGCAATCGTCCTGAGCAGTTTCCTGACATATCAATAGATGATCTACTATAGACAGGCCTATTGGAATCTACAGGGGTCACACTGTGGGGCAGAGGAACTTGATTTTAAAAAGACCCTCGCCTTATTGCACACATCACAGTTGAACCAGCAATTCCATGGCCTCATCAACACCTGAACAGGTTGAAGACATCCCTGTCACAGGTCCCAAATCTTACCTCACCATAAATATCTGACTCCCGTAACGGATAAAATTATATCATAAACAAGCTGCGGGCCTGACCATTTAAAATATTCTGCATTCGCAACACCTGCTGTGCAGCACAGACGAGATCTGAAGAACGGTCGACGGTGTTCACCTGACTTAGACTGTGTCGCCACCCAGTGGTCATTCTTAATTATGCAGGCAGCATCACCACAGTAAAATGGGAGATATCACATCAACCTAATTTTCTCAACTGGAACGTAGTCGCATCAGGTCTGTACAGCGAACTGTAGCCTAAAACAGTACGCGCCAGAGTAAAAAACATACAAACAAGAATCACTATCAAATCAATTAAGAGGAGCCAAAGTTCCTTATAACGAAAACAATTCAGTGTAATACCGTTCTAACAAACACTACCTACCAAACATGGGAGAAATACTAATAATCTACACCCGTTGACCGGTACTAGATTATTCTTTGCAGGCACAGCAGGGACAATGTGCTACGTTGCCCCATGTACAGTCCTGTATCTTGTGGAACTGTGAGGCAGGGAGAAAAGACAGACTCCGGATGGGTACAGTTAGAGTCATGTTTATTTACAGTAGAATCCTGACTGACGGGGTCTAGGAAGGGGAACAGGGTTAAAAGGGGAGCAACATTGTTTGCGACTCAGCTCTTCAGGATCCACAGTTCACTACACATTTCTTAATTTATTTACTCGACTTTTTATACAGAATCCATTCAGCTGTAACGTCAACCACCGGCAGAGATAGGTCTCTCTGCTTAATGGGACAAGAGGTGGAAAGAAAAGTATAAAATGGGGAGGGGAAACCTAATTCTACGGCACTAAGAAAGAAAAAAAAAAAATATACAAACGGGATCCAAAGAAAGATATCGTTCAAAAAATTCGTTCGTCAAACGTTTTTTTTTTTTTTGTGTGTTTTTTTAATATATTTTTTTTTCTTCAATTGTTCTTACCATGATAGTCAATAACTTTTTTCCCTGCCAAGTCCATAGTGGCAGAGGGTCAGGTATTCGGGGTGTGTGTGTGTGAGCGAAGGAGGGAGAGGGTTGTGAGGTCCATGAAGTTTTTGTCCGTCAATCTCACGGCAACGGAGTCCAGGTGACGCAACGCCTAGGGCGCACGCCCCCCTGCGCACCACCAGGGTTGTGGGTCAGGGATGGTCTGAGGTGTGGGGCCCAGACCCTGCCCACCCTGGCCTATACCCTTCAGGCTTCTTGTCTCTGTGTGGCCTCGCTCACAGGCCTGGTGGCTTGATTAAGGGGCGGCAGGGTTTCTAAGCTGCAGATGCTCTGGTGATGCAGTCATGGGAATGACACACACAGTAAACTTGACATGCAAAGGCCCAAAAGGATGTACTTATATATATATAAAAAAAAAAAAGAATTACAAAAAATTAACAAAATAAAATTGAGGGCAAATGCAAAAAAAAACAAAAAAAAAACAAAGAAAACACTTTTGCAAATTTTATTTTCCATACGTCTCTCTCTAGCTCCATCCCACGTGTAGAACACTAACACACTAATTCCAGTATCGTTTGAGCTATGATTTAATTGACGAGCACCACAAAATTCTGTGGGAGGAATGTGGTGATCCAGAAGGATAGTAACAACTATCGGAACTTCACTGGAACACGACTGGTGGTGGGCTAGTTCATTTACCACGGACCCACTGATTACAATCCATTATTTAAGTCCTGTAAAAGGATATAGATCTTCTCAACTAGATCCAAACAGGCTTTATAAAAAAGGTAACTTGACCAGGCATCCACACATTCACTTACACAAACTAATGCAATCACACACACATACACACACACACACACACCCCTCCCCCATTTAAGTAAAGACATGGCACTTGCCATGGTCTTGTGGGTTTTCCCAAAGTTCATTCTGTCACTCGTGGGTAGAATATATCGTAATAATGTTCCCTGGGCGACAGACCAATCAGAATAGGACTACAAGTCTAAGACCAGTACAAAAAAAAACTGCATGTCCCATCAACCCTCAGCATCATTTCAATCCACAACTTCTAATAGTCAAGGTTTTCTTCGGGTTTTAAAATTGTAATTGGAAATAACTTGACCATTTATTTTGCTCGCTCGCTCAGTCACTCAGTCACTCACAAACTCTCAACTGTCTCTCAACTGTCTCACACACACAAAACGAATGATGCATGTGTACACATATATACAAGGAGATGTGTGCCCCCTTCAAACTCCTGGGGCACATTCACAACTTATAATGCATCCTTTCTGTATATGTCAAGAATAAAATCTTCTTTCTAAATAAAATACATGTATCTGTGAAGGGGCAGCAATGTATGGGGGCACGAGATTGAGGGGTTCCGGGGTGTGTTGGGGGGGGGGGGTTACCAAGGTAACGATGGAGGAGGAGAGATGGGGGAGTGGTTCCCCCTGTCAGCTGACCGCCACTTCCTGTGCGCTGATGTCACAGTTCTGCCAGGAGAGGTAAAGTGGGCGGAGGCTCCCCCGCGCGCGCTTCGTTTTGTGACCCACTCGAGAAGAAGAAACAAGAACCATACTGATGACGACGCTAAAAACAAGGAACCAGTAGAGAGACGACTCACAACCATAAGTCAGTGATGGAGGAGGTCAAAGGCTGGAGCCTTGGAGTCCGGAGGAGGGGCGAAAACAGATCAAGAGAAAGAAGAGCAGATAGACAGAGGGAGGAGGGGCGGGGGCAGAAGAGAGAGAGGAAAGAGAGGGAGAGGCCTTGAAAAAAATGGAATGGGCCCATAAGAAGAAAAAGAGGAGGCTGGGAGTGATGATAGAGTGAAAGAGAGAGAGGGTAAAAAGGGAGAGATTTCCAGGGGTGAGGATGAACCCGGGTTGTAGATATGAAATAAGTGGAGGGACTTAAGGGAGGAAAAGAAAGTGTAACAAGATGTTAGCGAGAGAAAGAGAGAGAGATCAGGGAAACAGCCGGGAGCCGTGTTCGGTAATGAGGCCCACAGACTTGGGGCCTCTCTGCCGGCTGCATCGAGGATGGTTGGATGACGTATGAACATGGATGAGGAGAACTTGGCCTCTCTTCAGCGTCCCTCTCTCTCCTCCGTCCAGGGGTGGGGCTCCCTGGTCCTCCCAGCGCTGGCTGCGTATCCCAGGGTGCATCATACCTCCAGGAAGCGGGAACTGGTGGCCTTGGTGTGGAAAGGCTCTGACCACATACGCCGCAGGTCGCCCTGTACAGACCACACACACACACGTTCGTATTGCTATTCTTGTGGGGATTTGGTCCCATTTAAATTCCTAATCCGTGGGCCGGCGGGTGGGCTGGCTGCGGTGCTAACAGTAATCTAGCGGGTGGGCTAGCTGCGGTGCTAACAGTAAGCTAGCGGGTGCGTTGGCTGCGGGGCTAACAGTAAGCTAGCGGGTGGGCTAGCTGCGGGGCTAACAGTAAGCTAGCAGGTGGGCTAGCTGCGGGGCTAACAGTAAACTAGCGGGTGGGCTAGCTGCGGGGCTAACAGTAAGCTAGCGGATGGGCTAGCTGCGGGGCTAACAGTAAGCTAGCGGGTGGGTTGGCTGCGGTGCTAACAGTAGGCTAGCGGGTGTGCTGACTGCGGTGCTAACAGTAGGCTAGCGGCGGGTACCTTCAGATAGGCCATGGTGAGCAGTGGCAGCAGGGTGAAGGGCACCAGGTAGAGCAGGGCAGGCTGGGCCGCACGGTGGATCCTGGACGCTACTGTAGCCGTCAGCAGACCTGTACACGGAGGGAGAGACACGAGACTAGTCACACACACACACACACACACTCTCGCTATACCAGACTGTGCTACCACAGAAGAACAGGCCTGCTCACCAGTGATAAGAAACAGAACTGCTTCAACTTGGAAGAATCATTTACTAACCCAGCATCGCCCTCTAGGGGCCAAAGTTAGGCCAGCGTCCCAGAGTCCCAGAGATTGGTTTCCCTTCCCTATCAAACCTCCACTCCTCCCCTCCAGAGCGGTGCTTACCCACAAAGTATCCGATGAGGGTGCAGTGGAAGTAGGAGACTCTCTGCATGCGTCCAGGCCCGGGGCCTGTCGCCTCCCCGCTGGCCTGCTTCTTGTAGTTGTCGTACCGCAGCACGAAGCACAGCAGCAGGCCGGGCATGACGATGTCTCCGATCCCCAGCATGGAGAAGTGGCTGCCCGTGGAACTGCACAGAGAGAGAGGGATGACATTACATTACATTTAGTCATTTAGCAGACGCTCTTATCCAGAGCGACTTACAGTAAGTACAGGAACATTGCCCCTGAGGCAAGTAGGGTGAAGTGCCTTGCCCAAGGATACAACGTCATTTGGCACGACCGGGAATTTAACCAACAACCTTATGATTAATAGCCCGACTCCCTAACCGCTCAGCCATCTGCCGGATGAAAGTGAGGGATGAGATCCAGCACAGGAAAGCGGATGTGGGGAGAGAGGGATGAGAACCATCGAAGAAAAGAGGATATGGGTAGTAGGGACAGAGGGATGAGAGAGGGATGAGATCGAGCAGAGAAAATGAGGATATGGGGGGGATGGGGAGAGGGGGGTGAGAACCAGCCGAGAAAGAACATGGGAGGGGTGAAAGGGGAGAAAGTAGCTGGCGAGACAGGAAGGACCTGGAGCTAAGGCAGCGTGGGGCGGATCACAGCAGGGGGCAGGGAACACAGGACAGGGGGTGGGGGGGGGGGGCAGGGAACACAGGACAGAGGGTGGGGGTGGGGGGGGGGCAGCACGAGAAGGAAAGAGGAAGAACAAGCTCAGATTTCCCCCGCTCGTGTGAACAAGCGGAACAAGATTTTCATGGATAAGAGGTTAAATATAGTACAGGGCCCTTCCCCACACCCTGGGCAGCGTACCTGGGGAAGACCAGCTTGCCGGGCAGGGAGAGGCGGGGCACGTCACGGCCCATGCCAGGGCCCAGGTGCAACTTCCTGGAGAGGACGTCCAAGGGGTTGTCTGCTGGCTGGGTCGCCACCTTCACCATCACGTTACTGTTGAAGATGTAGGCTGAGAAAAACACCTGCAGGGCAGAAACACACAGCAGGAGGTTAGCCTAGCCTAGCCACTAGCATCCTGCTAACATCCAAAAACGTTTTCCAAACCCAAAGTTCAGTGTTAAGTTGACAAAACATTTTTGTTTTGTTTTTAAGAATTAACTGTCAGCTAGACTAGTCTAGTCGGAAAATCCAAACAGCTATCTACTAGCCTCTTGCGAACCAAAGGGAACTAACAAGCTAACTTTCCCACAGCCTTCAGCAAACAAAACTAAACAAACTAAACAAATCTTCATTTCGTACCAAGATTTTACCTCACTTCCTGACACTGCGGGTACATTTTGTTGATTTTCTATTCTAGGCAGTCGTGACTTTATATGGATCTTTTTCATTAGTACTGCATGAACACACATGCCCAACGAAGGCCTGACGTGCTACCCTTTTCCTGCGAAACGCAATTATAAGTACATCAAAGTTATGCCGTCCAACCGCCACAGAAAGGACACATCTTATCTGTGTCAGGCAGTAATCGCTGTTCTGGAACTCTGTCCACCTCAATTAACCTGAGGGGCCCGAACAGTGGCGAGCGAACACGCACACAGAGTTTGCCGTGCCCCAGGATGCGGTGATGTGCGTGTGTGTGTGTGTGTGCGTGTCAGCTCAGAGGCGTCTGGGCGGGGAGGGAGGGTGTGCGTCTTACCCAGAAGACGTCGTAGATGAGCAGGCCAGACAGCAGCAGGCAGGACACCTTGAGGCTGGGCAGGCGCACGAAGGCGATCATGGCCACGCAGAGCCCCATGGCGAGAGCTGTGAGGGGACATGGGACAGAGGTTAGGACGAAAGGGGACATGGGACAGAGGTTAGGATGAGAGGGGACAGAGGTTAGGACGGGAGGGGACAGGCGTGCACACAGGTCACCTGTCAGATGGGGGGGGGGGGGG
Organism: Hypomesus transpacificus; assembly: GCF_021917145.1. Taxonomy (NCBI): domain Eukaryota; kingdom Metazoa; phylum Chordata; class Actinopteri; order Osmeriformes; family Osmeridae; genus Hypomesus; species Hypomesus transpacificus. The sequence goes on along the minus strand of NW_025814038.1, from coordinate 254,640 downwards.
GGGGGTCGCTGATGCGTTCACACGCACGGAGACACACATTCGGACACACACACACACACAGTGATGTATGTATGAAAAGACATACATACAGGACAGATACACAAATGGAGACACGAGCAGGCATACACACACACACACACCACAGATACAGGCACACGAGCACACACACAGACTGACTTACAAACAGACAACAGACACACACACACAGACACAAGCAAGCACACACACACCACAGATACAGTCGGGCACACACACCCCCATGACAGACACACGGAGACACAAGCAGGAGGGCGCGCGCACACACACACCGTCCATGAGCAGCCAGTGTCCGGTGAGCACCCAGATGAGGACCAGCAGGACGGACAGGGAGAAGGAGAGCAACTCGGCCAGGGTGAAGCGGCCACAGCAACCGAAGGAGATCCTGGAGGAGCAGAGAGAACCAGGGCTTTACATGTAGTCATTTAGCAGACGCTCTTATCCAGAGCGACTTACAGTAAGTACAGGTACAATCACCCCCCCCGAGGCAAGTAGGGTGAAGTGCCTTGTCCAAGGACACAACGTCATTTTGCACAACCGGGAATGGAACCGACAACCTTCTGATTAACACCCTGTTTCCCTAACCACTCAGCCATCTGACTCCCTTCATGACTACATCTCATGCAACATTCCCACCCTCACGGACCGGTCAATACCGCTTTCCCAAACAGGGCCCTGCATGCAGGGCGGACCGGACCTGGCTCGATACCAGGGTGCGCTCGTCTGCCGCCAACAATGGCGATCAACCGAGGCGTCGATGACTAATGCTCGCGTGTTTGTGTATGACAACGGCACGTCGGCCATGCGCTACGCCGGCAAACGTTCTCGCGACTCGCGGTGTGCCGCCAGGGCTCGAGGGAAAAGCGAGCCGCTGATTCCCTTGTGTGCCGGAACGTTCTGTGAAAGGTCATTTGCATTTGTGCCGCCGAATCGTTATCGGGATTCCGCTATGTTTGGTGCAAAAGCTCCGACGGATAGGCTTTCACACATTGATTAACACGGCATTATGCAGATGCGACATGGGCATGAGAAGGAGAAGGTGTAGAGAGGGGTGTACAATGTGAGGTGGAAAGAGAGAGGGGTAGAAAGAAAAAGACGGACTGAAAGAGATAAAGATTGAGAGAATGAAACAGAGAGCAAGAAAGAGAGAGAGCAAAGAGAGGAACAGGGGGAAGATTGATAAAGAAAGAGCGAGAGAGACAGAGAGAAAAAAGAGTACGGGATCCCAGGAAGAGGACTTACTTGTTCTGTGGGGAACACGGTCTGGTGAGGTACTGGCACATCGGTAACAGGAGGAACGCAAACGCAATCGTGGCGAGAACTGTGAGGGAACAGCGGGCAGGGAGAGAAGAAGCAGAGAGATGAGAAACCACAACAATCACACTGTGGTCTTCCCACAGTCCTGTTTACTGTACATCACAACAACAGATAACACACACACCAAATTACAGAACGGCTTCACAAACCAACGATGATTCCATTAATGCACGCGAGTGAGTCAGACCGTGTGTGTGTGTGTGTGTGTGTGTGTGTGAGCAAGGGATTACCTGCAGTGCAGATGGTGAAGACCACCTGGACAGAGTCGAAGAAGAAGAACATGACGAGTAGAGAGACGGAGGCTCCTATGGGCAAGAACAGAGCCTGTGTGGAGTCGATGGTCTGAATACCTGCAGAGGGGACACGCACAAGTGACAGGGCTCAAACTACACATGCACGTGTTGAAATGCCAAACACCCACACACTCCCAGTAACGCAACCAACCGAGGAAGAACACGTACACAGAATGATAACGCTGTAAAATAAAAATAAAAAAAACGATTGGAAAATAAGATTGAAGAAAGAAAAACATAAGACAAAGGAAAGGACAACACACATTCTCTGTATGTCTCATGTCTCACCAAAGATGTGAGACTCACTGTTGTTCGTGTTGCCGTTATTGAACGCCCCTGGTGCCGTCGGGTTCCCATCTTTATCCTTCTCCTGGTTCTCACAGTCCATATTTAAGGACCTGCTCAGGGAGAGAGGGGGAAAGAGAGAGGAGGAGAGGGCGGACAGAGAGGTAGAGGGAGAGACAGGGAGGACAGTGATAAAAAGAGAGGAGAGAGAGAGAGAGAGAGAGAGAAACGGAGCGAGAGACAAAGGAGGGACACATTGGTGAGACACAGGCCTTTGCCGTTTTTCTAGACGCGTTCTGTGCGTGGTGGCACATGCGAGGCCGCAGGGTGGAAGGCTGGCGTGAGACAGGTGGGACTGCAGCGGTCACTCACCTGAAGCTGCCGTACACGATGAGGAGGATGGAGATGAGGAAGGTGGACACCTGGCTGGAGTCCACGAGGGAGTATGCCCTGAACACAGGAAGTTAGGAGACAGACAGACAGAGAGAGAAGAACCGATTAGGTCTTTAATTTGACTGTGTTGTGTACCAGGAGACAGAGAGAGACAGTGAGAGAAACACAGAGAGAGACAGTGAGAGAAACAGAGAGAGAGAGAGAGAGAGAGACAGTGAGAGAGAGAGAGAGTGAGAGAGAGACAGTGAGAGAAACAGAGAGAGAGAGAGAGAGAGAGACAGTGAGAGAAACAGAGAGAGAGACAGTGAGAGAAACAGAGAGAGACAGTGAGAGAAACAGAGAGAGAGAGAGAGAGAGAGAGAGAGAGAGAGAGAGAGAGAGAGAGAGAGAGAGAGAGAGAGAGAGGGAGGAATGGGTCAACTTGACTCTAATAAAAGTGTTGTGTACCAGCCAACTCCCCTCCCCCCTAACAAACCTTCTACTACAAAGAGGAAGAGGGGGAAGATAAAGACAGACAGAGACAGAGAGAGAAAGAGACAGAGGAGAGAGAGACAGACAGAGGAGAGAGAGAGAGAGACAGAGGAGAGAGAGAGACAGACAGAGACAGACAGACATAGATACCACAACCCCACCACTGATTGAAGTAAGAAACAGCCATCAGAGAGGAACTTTGAATTCTATCTAGAAGCACACCCAGAAAAGTACATGCCATATTAGAAATTGCTGGCATAATGTTCGAGTTGCTGAAAGGTAGCAAGTGTCACAGGAAACCGGAGGGGTCTGTGGGAGTAGTTAACGTCCAACAGGAAGGAAGGCAGCCTGTAGTGTCTGTGCTGGTCTCAGAGCTGTTTTCAAATGGAGTTAAAATGTTAAACCCACTAATCTGCTGCCTTAACCCCGTCTAACTGACTGGCCTGGTCACACTACTGCTGCTCCCCAACAGATGCTCGCCTGGGTCCTAACTAGCCTACACACCATCACACACACACACACACACCATCACACACACACACACACCATCACACACACACACACCTTCACACACACACACACACCATCACACACACACACACACCATCACACACACACACACCATCACACACACACCATCACACACAATCACACACACACACACCATCACACACACACACACCATCACACACACACACACCATCACACACACACACACCATCACACACACACCATCACACACACACCATCACACACACACACACCATCACACACACACCATCACACACACACACACCATCACACACACACACACCATCACACACACACACACCATCACACAAACCCTCACACACACACATACACCATCACACACACACTCTCTCATACATACACCATCACACACACATACACCATCACACAAACCCTCATACACACCATCACACACACACACACACATACACCATCACATAAACCCTCACACACACACATACACCTTCACACACACACACACATACACCATCACACAAAACCCTCACACACACCATCACACACATGATCACAAACACAAATTTGCAAGCACGCACGCACATACCGTCTCTCTCATACAAACACACACCATCTCTGTCAAACACAAGCGATCACACACTCACACACACACCATCTCTCATGCACACGCGATCACACAAACACCATCTCTTTTCACACACACACATTGGCTTTAATAGTATAGTATACTAGTAGCAGTCTTGAATGAAATCTTAGACGTGTTGTTTATGTTGAAGACGTGGGACACAAAGACTTAGACCTAATATAAAACTCTTCAGGAGAGGTTTGTCACACAGCTAAAGACAACAGGGCGGTAGTCTACTCGCACCATACAACAAAAACAAACATATTAAACGAAAACAATCGCAACTTTAAAGTGCATCCTGATTAAACTACAGTGGTGGATGGCAGTCTCACAGTCTGTGTTTGACCTCCTCCCCAGTTCAGTAGGGCAAGGAAAAAACCTCGAAAAGATGCTCGAAAAGAAAGAATATGCTCAAAAGAAAGCCCCTTGAAAGAATTTTAAAGGTATGCTGTTAAAACCCAGTTCTAGAATTTTGCTGCTGTACAGAGCACCACATTGGTAAACAGTTTTTGGACAAAGTTTACGTGATTTGATTACTTTACAGAGCTACACTGACCCTGGGTCATGGTGCAGGTGTAAGGGGAGCAGAGCGCTGACCCTGGGCCATGGTGCAGGAGTAAGGGGAGCAGAGTGCTGACCCTGGGCCATGGTGCAGGTGTAAGGGGCACAGAGTGCTGACCCTGGGTCATGTTGCAGGTGTAAGGGGAGCAGAGTGCTGACCCTGGGTCATGGTGCAGGTGTAAGGGGAGCAGAGTGCTGACCCTGGGTCATGTTGCAGGTGTAAGGGGCACAGAGTGCTGACCCTGGGTCATGTTGCAGGTGTAAGGGGCACAGAGTGCTGACCCTGGGCCATGGTGCAGGTGTAAGGGGCACAGAGTGCTGACCCTGGGTCATGTTGCAGGTGTAAGGGGAGCAGAGTGCTGACCCTGGGTCATGGTGCAGGTGTAAGGGGAGCAGAGTGCTGACCCTGGGTCATGGTGCAGGTGTAAGGGGAGCAGAGTGCCGTGTTGTCAGCAGAGAGGTACATGCATGACCTCTGTTCCAGGCCGTCAGAACGCCCTCCACCCCCCGTCCAGGGGCGTGGGATGTGTTCTGGGCTTAAGAAGACCTAACCCCACCCCTAAAAAAATAAAACTGTCACGCTCATCCGGACGAGCCCCATGGCGCTAGCCTTAGCAACCCCCACTTTCAGCCCCTCTTCAGCTGCCCAGATGATACACTCCACGGTCAGGAGCCACTGAGATGCTGCTTCTGGGGGCATTTACATTTAGTCATATAGCAGACGCTCTTATCCAGAGTGACTTACAGTAAGTACAGGGACATTCCCCCCCGAGGCAAGTAGGGTGAAGTGCCCTGCCCAAGGACACGACGTCATTTAGTACGGCCGAGGTATCGAACCGGCAACCTTCTGATTAATAGCCCGATTCCTTAACCGCTAAGCCATCTGACCCCCCTGCTTATGCTGCTTTTGGGGGGGGGGGGGGGGGGGGGGGGGGGGGGGGGGGGGGGGGAAACAGGACGCCTCGCGCGGCCCGCGTCACCACTGTGAGGAGCACACGTCACCACTGTGAGGAGCACACGTCACCACTGTCAGGCACACGCACACGGGGCCAGGGGCTGCTCTCTCGACGCCAGTTTCTCTTTGGGAGTGAACCGTTGCACGAGTGTGGCCCACCGGAGCGCTGCAGTGACGGCGTCCTGGACCTCCGTGTCAGTCGAAGTGACGGATGCCGTGCCAGGAGATGTAGAGAAAGTGACACAGCAAAGGCCGACAGGTCTTGGAAAGTAAAGCTCATCTGGATCCTACTACCCCCCCTCTCCCCCTTCCGTCCCCCCCTCTCCCTTCCTCACGACGCCGGCACAAACGCAGGTGTCAACATCAGCAAGTAGGACTCCTGTCGCTTTGTTTTATTCAGCCATGCAGGAAAGACTGCGGGAGTTCTTGGAATATGGGCAGGATATCGTGTCATCTGTTGGAGGAAATGGGACACCGGAGCGATGGTACACCTCGTAACTGTGCCCTACAGACATGTCGTAAAAGCTGCCACACAGACTTGCCCCGTTTTATGTCTATAGCTGGTTGGATAACATACTTCTTAAGGTGCGGAGGCGGAGTTAAATTGTACCAGATGAACGTAAATGCAGAGGTCCCCCCATGTCTGTGAGGAAATAAATACTGTAGGGCAGACCCCCCCCCTTAAAGTATTTAGAAAAGCAGTTGGAATGATTTTCAAGGAATGGCGTCTACACAACTTGGAAGTGACTGGCAGGCCTGGCTCTCAAATGCTCCAACAGGCTGGAGTGAAAACCATTCAACTAAGGCACCAGTCAACCCATCTGACAGAAAGGCTGTGTGCTATTCCATATTCAACTGCTAAAACCGGTCACTCAGAATTCTGTCCACATCAGGCTACAGAACATGGGTGCGATAAGTCAATGGAACATTTTAAAACAAAATACAATTCTAGACTGTTGAGTGTTGGATTGCAGCCCAAAGTGCCATGAGACTTCCTTGTCTATTGAGGGACAATGTTCCAATAAACTATTCCAATGCCATCCCTTATCAAGCCAACAATTTGCATGCCTGAACAACAGACCACTACATAGACCACCCCCCCCAAAAAACGGTTTGGTTTTTAAATGTTGCCTCTGTATAAGTCTACCAGTATACTTAAGGACAGAAAAGACTAATATGAACTTGAATATCCTAGGCTCTTGGTCAACTACATGGACGCAAAGCTGATTTCCAAATACAAGCCCAATCAACCCACATCTACAAGGGTACAAGTAGCATTATCCGATTTCCTGAAAATGATGTATTGTAGATCCAGGTTTGATTTAAACAGGTCTCCTGCTGGTCAAACTGAACCACATGTTTGGATGTCGTTCAAGCTTGTTCATAAAAAACATTTAAAAAAACGTTACTCTTACTCCAAAGTAACTTGGCCATGTAATAAGTTGGAGTATCTTTAAAACAGCCACTTTATATCCATAGCTAGAAATATTTTATATTGAAGACCTATACTCCTATACTCTTGCTACCTGCCATTTATCCAGTATATAAAAAATATGAAACTAATGATTGAAAAAAGTTACCGATTAATATCTTGCTGGACGTTTTGTGGCATTAATGGTGTAAAACAAAAAGTACGTAAAAACAAAGCCATACTGTAATGCTGATGAAGTGGAATAACTTGTCTAGATGGTATGGAAGTATGGGTCAATAACGCGATTTTGCCAGCTTGCTTGTGTGTCATAAGCAAAAATAGGCCTTTATATTTGTCAGACAGCAGGCTTTTTATTATTGCCTGAGTGTGCAAGTAGAGAGCTGGTACTGTACTGTAGTTGGCTGTATGGTTAGCAAGCTGCGCAGTAGTTAGAAACTAGTAGCTATCATAACAACTATTTCACTTCCCTAATGCCTTGATCCAATCATTCATCCTCACTAGCCTAACTTAAATGTAGAAATGTCGTCCCCGCGCTGTACGGTTGTTATAAAATGCTGCTAGCAAAAATCCTGATACCGATTGGAGATATTAGCTAGCTGGAGCGAGGACTTTGGAAGCCTAGCTAGCCAATGTCTAGCTATGTGGTCTTTGTTTGTGTGCAATTAGCAAGCTAAGTCTGGTGTTATCCAGCTACTGTAATCAAGTAATCTATTTTGGGAGAGAGAAAAAATTAAGGTAGCTTGCTAGTTAGCTACCCATCTACGGTACAGTAAAAACAAGCGGTAGCTAAAGTCATAATTCTAATACAAATATGCCAGTATACTGACATAATCGGAGTCTAAATCAAACATCTGCTAGCTGCTTATACACCCATGGTTTGAATGTCCGCTTGGCTTGTTAGCCTAATGCTAACAATTTTCTCAATGGCAATATTGGGGAATAGGCTAACTAATGCTAGCTGCTACTACTACTAGTTTGCTAGTAGCAGCTAACCCGTTAGCATGTTCGCAGCAGCTTGAGCACGTAGCGTAGTTAATAACAAGGGTTTGACATCTTAAATGGTTGGTGTTATTCCTTTGGGCTTAAGTTTGCAAAAACATACAAGTATTTAATTAGTCAACAGCAGCACATTTCGTGACATGTATCGATAAAATCACACAGGTTAGCCAGGTCGCTTAATGCCTATGCGCACTCACCAAGCAGAGTAGCCCTGCTCCGCCATGTCGCCGATCACAACAGCCAGTGCGTTCCGCGACAGTAGCACGGATTCGGGATTTCTGTGGCAAAACGGTGGGTGCTGGTGGAGAAAATTTCCGCCGTTGCTTCAAGATTGGTATATTTCAACAGTCACTATGTGATAACAACATGGCGATATATCCCAGTCATCAGCTAGCAAGCACTAGCTGAACAGCTTGCAATCGAAATTACAATGATGGTTTGCTGCTAGGTGGCCAAGCAATGCAAGACAAAGCACCCCCTGAAAAAAAACTATAATTTAGTCAGTTTTACGAGTGTCCTGCCGTCTCACTAGCCTTTGCAGGCCCGGTATCAAACGATGCTACACTCGCTGTAAATCCATATTCAGTGGCATTTTCCTCTATTTGGATATTCTCGAAGTCTGCATCCTCCGCTGTAATGGAAGCCGTTCAGATAGCTTTGTTTTCTATGGCGAGTCACGGGAACGCGCAAAATCGCCCCTGCTAGAGAGTAGATTGTGAGTGCACTGAAGAAGTGCAATGGAAATACTTGCACTTGCTTATCACTAGTTGGCAGTGTTGCTAACGCATAGAGTAGACGGTCGTTCCATGCAATTAACTTTTCAGGAACTAATTCCAAGACGTCAATCCCCGTATGTAGCTAATAAAATAAAAGATGTCAGTACAACATCCACATTATTGTCGAGTTACGTTTTTGGTGTCTATTAATAGAATATATAGAATATAAATGTACTAACGCAAAGACTATGCTTGTTATTTTGTTAAGTATTAGTTTTAAATGAAGTATTCCTCTAATACCTTTTCGACATAAACACCGGTTCAGATGTTCCTTCCGAGGCGGTTTAGAGGGAGTCAAATCAGCCTTCCCCCCTCTCCAAGTAGTTTAGGATTACTAAAATCTGCAAGAAACTGTTCTTAGAGCTTACACACAATCTGTTCAGTCAACACAGCGACAAGAGAATCAGGATCAGAATCAGAAAGGGATTTATTCGCCATGAAAGTTTTCACAGACAAGGAATTTGCTTTGGCAGGAAGGTGCATACAATAAACATATAGGATTTTTTTTATTTGTATATATGGTCTAACTATACTAGGGATAAATAAACTAGCAATAGTAAGTGGAATACAATTAAAATCAAATATACAATAAATTATACAATGAAATAAAATATAAGTTGCCAATTTACAATATAAAATACAATATAAAATACAAATATTACAGGAATTGTGATGTAGAGCAAAATGCAAATTGTTTTAAGACATGAAGTCATTAAAGTCAGATTGAACTCTTGGCCTTGTTGAGGAGGCCAACAGCGGAATGGAAGAAACTGTTTGTGTGGCGTGAGGTTTTGGTCCTGATGGACCGCAGCCTTCTGCCGGAGGGGAGTGACTGAAACAGGGAGTGTCCAGGGTGGGAAGAGTCGGCCACAATCTTCTTCGCTCGCCTCAGGGACCTCGAGGTGTGCAGGTCCTCGAGGGAAGGCAGATTGCAGCCAATCACCTTCTCCGCAGTGCGGATGATCCGCTGCAGCCTGCTCTTGTCCTTGGCAGTGGCAGTAGCGTACCAGATGGTGATGGAGGAGGTGAGGATGGACTCAATGATGGCTGTGTAGAAGTGCACCATCATTGACTTTGGCAGGTTGAATTTCTTCAGCTGCCGCAGGAAGTACATCCTCTGTTGTGCTTTCTTGGTGAGGGAGCTGATGTTCAGTTCCCACTTGAGGTCCTGGGAGAGGATAGTGCCCAGGAAGCGGAAGGACTCCACAATGTTTACTGGGGAGTCACACAGGGTGATGGGGGTGAGTGGGGCTGTGTTCTTCCTGAAGTCCACAACCATCTCCACTGTCTTGAGAGCATTGAGCTCTAGGTTGTTCTGGCTGCACCAGGTCACCAGGTTGTCCGCTTCCCACCTATAGTCAGACTCGTCTCCACCAGAGATGAGCCCAATGAGGGTGGTGTCGTCCACAAACTTCAGGAGTTTGACGGATGGATGACTGGAGGTGCAGCTGTTGGTGTACAGGGAGAAGAGCAGAGGAGAAAGGACGCAGCCGTGGGGAGATCCAGTGCTGATGGACCGGGAATCAGAAACTTGCGTTCCCAGCTTAAAGCACTGCTTCCTGACAGACAGGAAGTCTGTGATCCACCTGCAAGTGGAGTCGGGCACGTTCAGCTGGGAGAGCTTGTCCTGAAGCAGGGCGGGGATGATGGTGTTGAAGGCAGAGCTGAAGTCCACAAACAGGATCCTGTCGTAGGATGCTGGGGAGTCCAGGTGCTGTAGGGTGAAGTGGAGGGCCATATTACCTGCATCGTCCACAGAACTTTTCTAAATTATTCCGCTGGCAACATAATATATGCACAAATGTACAAAGTGTCTGAAATAAGTAACCATAACAACAGTGACGGAGTCAAAGCCTCCATTTAAAACTTTGAAAGACTTTATGTCAAATCAAATCAAATCAAATTTATTTGTATAGCCCTTTTTACACGCAAGCATGTCACAGAGGGCTTCACATGCGCCCATAGAACTGCCCCTCAACCAACCTAAACCCTCAAGGAAGACAAGGAAAAACTCCCAGAAAAACTCCCACCGGGAGAAAAAATGGAAGAAACCTTGGGAGGAGCAATTCAGAGAGGGATCCCCTCCTCCAGAGACGGTTGGTAAGAGAGAGGAGCAGAACACAAGCTAAACATAGTCATACAGTGTCAATGGGTTTTGAAACACCAAAATCCATTGTTCGGCTTTATAGACGTTGGATGGGACCGGGAAACTCGCTGTTGGCCGTCATGGAGACTGGATTCCGGGTGACGACCTGGTTCAGCGTAGGCAGACCGACGACCAAGCAGGTCCTGACAGCTCAAACCCCCCACACCACAGGGAATGTGTGGGGGGGGGGACAGAGAGGAGAGCAGGGATTAGAGAATGCCAGGAGCAGCTAACAGTTACAGTCATAATAGAATGAGATCCCCACCGGTCAAGTGTGAACTAGTGCAGCAATTTAACAGAGCAAAAAGGGTATTTGATGCAGCCCCACACACCAAAACAACGACAGCCCCCCTCAGTTGGAACATGAAATCTGTTCCAGGGGAAAGAACTCTAAAGTAGGTTATACTTATACGAATAAGGATGAAAACAACCAGTCCCCCGTTGTCTCCAACTAGTAATAAAAACTATAACAGTAACAATATACAGCAACGGAACTATAATAATAATAATACTTACAATATACAGTAACAGGTTTACTTTATTTGTAACATCTAGCTGGGCAATGTGAACATAAGCTATAATTAAAATTTAAAAGTTACATGTGATACACACATAGGCAAGCACACACCCCAGGTTTACATATAAAGTACACACATACTTCCCTTTAACAATCATAGAATTGACTAAACAAGAACGTTTTTAATCTAGTTTTAAATGTCGAGACAGTATCAGCTTCCTTAATTGAGATGGGTAATTTGTCCCAAAGAAGAGGTGCTCTATATGAGAACGCCCTACCTCCAGCAGTTTTTTTCTTAACTTTGGGTATTACCAGATAGCCGGCATTTTGAGATCTTAGAGTCCTTGCGGGGCAATAGGGTGCAAGGAGACCGGAGAGGTACAGTGGTGCCAATCCATGCAGAGATTTGTAAGTTAGTAGTAGAACTTTGAAATCAGCTCTGGCTTGGATAGGGAGCCAGTGTAAAGAGATAAGAGTCGATGTTATATGATCAAACTTTCTAGTTTTAGTCAATAGTCTAGCAGCAGCATTTTGCACCCGCTGTAAGTTTTTTAGGTAGGTAATTGGGAGGCCAGAGAACAACACATTGTAGTAGTCCAATCGGGACATAAATATGCATGTATTAGTTTTTCAGCATCATCCTTTTTCGTATTTTGGCAATATTACGTAGATGGAAAAATGCTGTTCTGGTGATTTGCTTAATATGGTACTCAAACGAAAGGTCTGGGTCCATTGTGACTCCCAGATTTTTTACCAGCTGGCTTTGAGATACTTTGACGCCGTCTAAGTCTAAGGTTAGATGGGATAAATTATTTCAGTGTTTTTTCGGACCAAAAATTTGAACCTCGGTTTTATCCGAATTAAGAAGAAGGAAATTTGCAGTCATCCAAGTTTTCAACCCGGAAACACAGGTTTCCATAGCATGTGGAAATTCTCCCGGCTTTATAGACATGTATAGCTGAGTATCATCTGCATAGCAGTGAAAATCTACCCCAAAACTTCTAATTACGTTTCCTAAAGGCAACATATAGAGTGAAAATAACAGAGGGCCTAAAACTGAACCCTGTAACCTGTAACTGAACCCTTATAAGAAGCGAACTTGTATTTACAACAATGAGTGACGTCAATATTTATTTTAACCTATTTGAAAAATTTTACTTATCTGAATGTAGGCTACTGTGTCCAGGGGCGAATCTAGGTTCCCACTTTTGGGGGGGCTAAGCCCCTAGATAAAACCTATAAATTTTCCTGTGAAACTAAGGGGGTCTGGGGGCGTGCAGAAGCGCGGAAGCGCGCGTCGGACAGTTCACGCCTCCGCATCGTCCATTACCAGGTGATATTGGACACCTCGTTGGGCATTATCCCAAACCTACTTATCAAGCCTTCTCAAGTGTGTTTCAGGTGTTGCCTAGCAACCAATTACTTTTGATAGAAAGCGGACAACACAGTTCTGCTAAAATGACTCATATGACCGAACGGTCGAGGTTAGTAAGTAGTTAATAATAATTCAATTTTAAATTTTTTATAATTTTTAGGGGTGCCGAGATGAAATTTAGGTTTGCTTGAGCACCCATAAAAAGAGTCTAAAATCGCCACTGGTTTGGGGGTAGGCTATATAATTTTTCAGAAGGTTGAATCGTTTTAAATGGGCACTATATCTCTTTTTAGTTTTTAGGGTGTACTTTATGATATATGGAACGACAGTGAAATAATATGTGATTTGTAATACACATTAGCCTCGAAATGAACAAAGAATGTAAGATTCCACACTCCCTAGCACTCCCATAGCCTATTTATTAGGACTTGCATAAACTTGCATAGTCACTCAGAGGCTGTGTAAAGTCTGTTCAGTCCAACTGACATTAATAAATTGTACAGTAGCCCTCCCACCAAATACCAGATGAAAACATTAAAAAAAACATGGATACGTTTGGTTACTATATAGAGATATCCAATCATTAACCAATCACAAGCAAAGCAGATGCCAAAACGCTTTTTTTTTTTTTTTCGTGTCATATGTTACCGTCACCCATTGTGTCTTGCCATTCTGGGGTCATGCATTTAGGTTAGTGTGAAGTGAGGTAAGTTGCAGCGGTGTAGATCGTGTTGTAGTGTCGTTGCACTAAGGCGCATGTGTATAAGATAAGAACAAAGGGTTATTTGTTTGTTCAAGGTATTGGCCATTTATAAGATAACATGACTGCATGCTCTTATGGGTCTTCCCTTTTGGCACTTGTTTAGTTTTTTCACAATGTATGCTTCATGTTTTGGCTGCTTGCAATGTTTGGGATTACCTCGTTGTTATGATCAGTGACCTATGTTCTTTTTGTAAAGCTCTCTCTTGGAAGTCGCTTTGGATAAAAGCGTCTGCTAAATGCATAAATGTAAATGTAAATGACTAACAGATGTGACATATTTACCCATGTATATTATTTGGATAGATTTGAATGTGACACGGGAAGTATACAGCAGTGCTATGGGGGGTCAGACAGCTGAGCGGTTAGGGAATCGGGTTATTAATCAGAAGGTTGCTGGTTTGATTCCTGGCAGTGTAAAATGACGTTGTGTCCTTGGGCAAGACACTTCACCCTTCTTGCCTCGGGGAGAATGATAACAGCGTCTGCTAAATGACTACATGTGAAAATGTGTTATGTTGCTCCTGTTGTTTATTACCACAGTTATTATTTAATATTACAACCATAATGACTTGTTTGGTTTGTACACATTGTATTTTCGAAGCAACTTATCATGCATTCAGTAATTATTATCCTACCTTATTTTATGGTCAATATCATCTATTTTATCATCTGTAGATTCTAGAATGTAGAATGTCTAGAAATATTATATTCTGACCAGTGCAAATCTGGCATGCAGTACCACATTTGGCCACTGGATGTCAGGCTAGAAGTACGAGACAACTCGGAGGTTGAAGACCTCGCAGTACCTTCACACAAGATCTGGGTCGTTTCAATCTGAAACACAATCTCTAGCTATCCCCTTAAAGCTGTTAACACCCGCACCTCCTGTTACGAACTTGTAAAATGTTGACTATTAAAAGTGACACAACAACCACCAAGAGAAAACATCAATATAAAAATGATCGATATTCAATTTTACTGTGGACGTGTTCCTATTTGACTAAATGTTGGCTTGGGTAAAACAGAGAATGTGTGAGTGAAATAGAGAGATGGAGAGAAAGAGGGAGGGGTGAGAGGAAGGAGAAAGAGATGTGCCCGCTGTTAGATGTTATCTAGGTCAACAGGGGGAGTGCTCATTCGTGGCTGCACGCCTGCGTACCAAATATGTGATTGAACCGTTTCTGTAACAGCCACCCACTGCCTGTGCGCTCGCTGTCTCGTGTGTCATCCCTCGTCATTAAATACCCATACTTCACTGCCACACCTGTCTTAAAAGACATCCGCTCTGCTAGCCTTTGAAAAAAAATCTGAATGAATAACGGTCTTTGTTTTAATTAATATCATTCTATTTGCAGCACCGAACTAAGAAGATGGACGAATACTGGAGAACTGGGTCAATATCTTTGCACCGTCTCTCTGAGAACGAAGGAAATGTGGTTACAGATATAGATCAAACAAATGCAACGCTTCTGGTGTACAGAAATATATAGATAACGTGGCCCATGGTGAGCACGAAAGAGAGAGAAAGAGAGAGAGAAATTGAGACGGTTGGAGGGGAAACGAAAAGAAAAAGACAAGGACAGAAAATGAGAGAGAAATAGATTGATATGACAAAGTAAAAAAAAAAATACATAAGAAAGAACACATATTCCTATAAATATACACATCAAATACTGTAAACATAAATACAGTCAACGTAGGACATCCTGTACACAGTCCTGTACACATCCGGGCCAGGCGAACATTAATTCTCAGATTCAAAGCACCTGATTACTTTCCTCGACTGGTTCAAATGGAGTCCGAACACAGTGTGAGTATTGTTGCGGATGTGTGGACAGAGTCTCAGGCCTCCAGTCATGTGGAGAAACTAGAAACCTTTCGTATGTGTCAGTCCTGCTGACAGCGCTGGCTCATGTTCCCTTGTCTACCATCGATGAAAATGAACGCGCTCTCAAACCCCATTATCTGAAATGACAATCAGCCTTCTTAGCCGTTTTTGTTGCGTCATGAAGAGAGACTTGCTTTCAGGATCTGCAGCAAACATCTTGGTGCATGACCGGAATGGAAAGATGGGGTGGTTTTGGAGAGTACAACAATTGCCACCCACACAAGGGAGTTGTGATGGGTTGTGTCATTGACCCATCATGGCTGTATCTTCGAACAGCACTCTACATACAGACAATAAACGATTCACAAACTGGTTGTGTCCGTTGTCTCCGTGGTGACACCAAAGGTAGATGAGTGTCGTGTAATTGGCTGTCAGATTGGTCCTTGCACTGTAGCTCTGGCAACGCAAACAAACAAGGACAGGCCCGAATGAACCCCAGTAGGCCAACACAAGTGAATCTGGGGGAAACAGAACATGAAACATGAATGTGAGTTGTGCCTTTGGTGAGAGCTTCCACTTTCTGTCCTGTGCTAACCTGACCTTTTACATGAGCCTGGCTTTCATGTTTGTTTGTGCCATCGTACCCACAGGCTGTAAAGTGATCCAGCTTTCCTACGGTCAGGTACGGCAGTTGGAACTCACTCTCAGGGACTACGATACAAACCCCACAATACTCAGCTTTTACTGAATACAATCTCACACGGCAGCAGGATGCGCCTACTCTTCTGATATATGTCATCAGCGTTAAGAGTTATGTAGCCATTCAAATATTCAGCTGATACCGCCATTAAGAACCACAGCTTCACTGATGGTTCTGGTGTGATGACGCAATGCTGGGCAACAGAAGAGAGAGATAGAGAGGGAGGGAGAGAGAGAGAGGGGGAAAGAGAGGGAGAGAGAAAGAGAGAGAGAGAGAGAGAGAGAGAGGGAGGGAGCGAGAGAGAGAGGGGGAAAGAGAGGGAGAGAGAAAGAGAGAGAGAGAGATAGATAGAGAGGGAGGGAGAGAGAGAGAGGGGGAAAGAGAGGGAGAGAGAAAGAGAGAGAGAGGGAGACTCCTGTCCTGGCAGGCCCCGTGCTGTCGCCAGCCTGCTGAAGCAGCAGCAGTGCCTGCTGGCAGTAGGGAGCCTGCATGTCTCTCCCAGGGTGAGCCTGTGAAGGGGGAGGGGGGGGGGAGAGGAGAGGGGGAGAGGAGAGGAGAGGGGAGAGAGGAGCATTTCGGAGCCTTTTCCGGGGCTCCAGGGTTCTGTGGGATCCGGGTGAGTCGACACGGTTACCACGCCCGATGAGAGAGCCTGATCAAAGCTGCCCTGTTCCGCCTGACCGATTTCCACAGGATTAAGGATTAGGGAGCATGGAAGCTGAGAGAGGAGAGGGCACAGGGAAGGAGGGAGGGAGGGGGGAATTAGGGTGAGAGGGATAGAACGAGAGGAAGATGAATTGTTAGACAGCGACTGGCAGAGACAAACTGGAATGTGATTACCAGTATGGATGAGGGTTGACTCACTGAGTCATTTGGATTGATCCTTGCCTTCTGAGTTAGCCACGCCGGGCTAAACTAAGGACGAGAACTCATGGCGGATGCTTGGATTTAAAAAAACACTGGTGTTCATGTTCAGTAGCAATACATTCCTAACTCAACCACCCCTGTACAAATGACTGAAAATGTAAATGTACCTAAAATGGTTGTTCAAGACAGGGTTACGTTTGGTTTTTCTTAGCTATTGAAACCAACAAGGTGTGGAAAGTACCTTTCTCTTTATTACTGCTGCGCCTTAATCACAGCCCCACTGAGGTTAAAAAAACAACTTCAAACAACATGATAACATTGGAAATAAATGATAGCATCAAATAATTCTACAGAGGAAACATTGACTTGGTATTCATCACCCTTCTCGTAAAAGTCGATCTCTGGGAAACACCTTTTCTACCACAAGGTCAGCTAGCAGAACTGGAACACAGAACATAAGAGGCTCCTCTGTTTGACTTCAGAACACACACCCAAAGAACTTGTAAAAATAGGGCGCTTCTTCATTTAAATCCCTCTTGGTATAACATTAGATGGTGTTCATGCACGAAGGGACACATCCATCAAGCATTGTCGGAGGTGAGGAGATTCTAGTTCAACTTTCATGGTACAGTAAGGGGTGCGCGATGCTGCAGAATTGTGAATCCCTTCTAAGGGCCTCTGATAGTTACACATCTAACAAATGATTTATTCTGTTACCAGAAGGACCATATAGACCTTCCTGATATCTGGGTAGCAGAAACGATCTGTGTTTTAGATTTGGTGTTGTAGAATATGTACAAGAAGCAATCCAAAGCAAACATGGGGGTGAGTTTCAGCTGAAGCTGGGACACGGCCTTGGAAGAACGGAGCCTAAACTGACACAAGAACAAGTTTGAAAGGTAAATATTTAAACTAACCAGACTGGCTCCAGGTTTGAACAGTGAGACAGCATCAGTCCTGCCAAGCTATGCCATGCCAAACCAAGCCATGCCAAACCAAGCCAAGCCAAGCCAACACACACACGTCCTGGTTACCCACGTCACACAGAGACCATCCAAGAAGACCAGGATCTGCCAAGGACCTCCTCAATCAACACTCCTCTTTTGTTTATAAAACAAAAATACACATATATATATAAACAAAATAACGCCCTTGATGAACATGACATCACGTGACGTTAGTATTATGTTCTTCACCTCACCTATATGAGATGCTGAGAGAGACTGTCTGATCAATCACCTTCTGTAGCAATGCCAGCTCTAGGGAACAATCTAGAACTCTTGTCAGCATAGAGAGGCTGGGGGGTGGTGATGGGGGGGGGGATTCAAGCAGTATGATTCATTCATTCAATCATACATTAGTGCAACATGTCCCACCCACTTTTTGGAAACGGCTATTCCGTCCGCCCCGCTTTCATTTCTAAAAGTTACATTTAACGGACGCATCCTCGGCAAAAAGCTGTCCCGCCCACATTTGAAAGCGGACCTACGGCCTCAGGCCTTCATCACAGACCTGTCTGCTTGTAGGGGGGGGGGTTAGAGACCCGGGTGTGGTGGAGGGAGAGCTGCCTGTAGGTGGGGGGTTCGAGACCCGGGTGTGGTAGAGGGAGAGCTGCCTGTAGGTGGAGGGTTCGAGACCCGGGTGTGGTAGAGGGAGAGCTGCCTGTAGGTGGAGGGTTCGAGACCCGGGTGTGGTAGAGGGAGAGCTGCGACCGTCTCCCCTCCACAGAGGTTTGTTCACACTGCTGTGTCTAATGCATTCAGTGTTCACTGGATCCAGGGCGCGCCCAACAATTACAGTTCCCTGTCCTTATCACAACCCCTGCAATCTGATACTGAGGCTCTTTCTTCTGGCCAGTGTGTGTGTGTGTGTGTACGTGCTTTTGTGTGTGTAGCTTGTGTGGGTGTAAAGGTGTCTTTTTACAAATAGGCCTGTCAGCATTTGTAATGACGGATGTGTAATGCATGTTATGTGTCTGCTTCAGCCTGTGTGTGTGTGTGTGTGTGTCCTTGCTTGAATATGAGCAGGAAATACAAGACCTGTTTTACGCACTCGCCTCCCGTGCAGGGATGGGGCGGGTGTGTGTTTGTGTGTGTGTGCTGAACAGCTAAAACACCTCCTTCATAAAACATTGGGGGTTTTAATTGGTCCAAAAATCCGTTTTTTCATGAAAGCCAATTGGAATAAAGGAAGTGGTTCCATTGTCACAGAAACAGTTGGCACGGAAACACCACATAACACCATTATCCAATCCCCCCTCCTGGTCCCTTGTCGTCATGCGTTTATACCCTCCCTCCTCTCCCTCCCTCCCCTCCTGTTCTCTCCCTCTCCCTCCAGCTTGCTCGCTTTTTCAGCCATCAATGAGGTCTCGACAACAACCCAGCTGTTGACATGTCAGCAAGCAACGCTGTAAAAACCTTGAAAAAAAAAAAAAATCAAACAGGCAAACGTTCTGCAGTTGTTTTCCTTGCTACACGTAAGGGTCTCTGACAGCTTCTGTTTCAGCGTCTTCTGAAAACCCGTTTGGGTGCATGAAATAAATAAAAAAGATAGCCACATTGAACGTGTCGGTTGTCGTCTCTTCTCCATCAGTTGAGTCATTCACCCTTTTCCTCTCGGTTTCTGTTTCCCTCACAATTTAATCCTGTCCGCTTTCGTTCTCTCTCTATCCCTACAGACTCCTCCCTCTATTTCTCTCCTGCACGCGCGCACGCTCTCTCTCTCTCTCTCTCTCTCTCTCTCTCTCTCTCTCTCTCTCTCTCTCTCTCTCTCTCTCTCTCTCTCTCTCTCTCTGTCTCTCTCTCTGTCGCTCGCTCTCTTCCTCTCTCGCTCTCTGACACACTCAAACGCACGCACACACACACGCCCTCCTCCCCCATCCCTGCAGTGTCTCAACTGCCTTGGAGCAAACAAGAGAGGAAATAGAACACAGACAATAATAAGAGAGAGATAGAGGGGGATAGAAAGGAAGAGAACGAGAGAGAGAGAGTGTGTGTGAGAGTGGGTGAAAGTGAGACAGATATGAGGCTGTCGGAACGGCAGCAGGACTAAGAGTGGATTTCGCCCCGGTCGTCCTCTCCCCTAGCCAGCGTTTGTCTGCAGTATCCTCTGAGAACGGCCAGCGAGCGCTGAAGAGGTAAGCCTGCCTGTTTGCTCTTCTCGCACACACACCCTTTTTTTTTTCTCTTCTTTTTTTTTTCTTCTTTGCCATCACCGCTGGAACGCTTGGCCTCTTGCGGGGCCCCCTCTTTGTTTGTCTGGGGATGGGGAGGGGAGTTAGTGTGTCAGCGTACTCCGCTGATACATCCATGTGGATGCAGGGAAGGGAGGAGGTTTTCCCTCCTTGGCTGAGCTGAGGAGATGCTGCTGGGTGAGGGAGATTCGAGGCGACTCCTCCGGTCCCCTCCTCCGCCGTCCACCCTCCACCCTCCCCTCTCCGCCCTCCACCCTCCGTGCAGACAGGGGCTGGAGACGCCGGTGCCTGTGTGAGCTCGGCGTTGACTCGTCTCCTCCCCGCACATCAGGACGGCCCGGATTCACGTCGGGGAATCTAGACAGGGAGGAGGGTTGGTTTGGAAAGGGTGCCTGTGTGCGTGTTGTACCGGCGTGTAGCGCGTGTGTGTGTGTGTTGTGTCTGCCTGTAACGTGTGTGCGCGGGTGCATCCCGCCGACCGACAGAGACGGACGAGGCTGAGGGCACTGTCACGTAGGATCAGGTGTCGGAGGCTCCCGGTAGAGAGCCGCTCGGCGGGGGCCGTGGACGGACGGCCCAACATTGGCCTTCCTTCAGCCTCGTAGCACACGTACGCACGCTCACGCACACACACACGCACGGTGGGCTCGGCCCTCCCTTCCGCACGTCCCTTCTCAGCGCTCCCTGGGACGTGCTCGGCGTTGGTGGGGTGAGCGCGAGCGGCGTTCAGAGGCAGCGTGGCGTTCAGAGGCGGCTGAGAAGGATCGCCAGGCTCCCTTGTGTCTTTAGACGGAGGCGTCGCTAGGATTTGTTGATCGGCGACCGTGTGTGTTTGTGTGGTTGTGTGCGTGTGGTTTTGTGTGTGTGTGTGTGTGAGGGAGAACCTGGGCAGGGAGGGGCTGAGGGCTGGGTGGGGGGTGGGGGAGGTTAACAGTGGGGAGGCAGATGGGGTAGAGTGGCGGAGGTTGATGCAGCGAAGAGAGAGTGAAGGAAAGAGAGAGATAGAGAGGGAGGGAGAGGGAGGGAGAGAGTAAGAGAGGGAGTGAGAGAGAGAAACAGAGTGAAAACAGAAGTAAAAGAGAAAGAGAGACAGAATATAATTCCATAAAAAGCGGACACTGATGCTTAGCTGAGCACTGGATGTAGAGATGGCAGGACATTCATGAGTGATAGGTGCATGAATGAACCAGAACAGCCACTGTTAAGGCCCTAAGAAATCCAGCATCCAGCAAATATGGTGGAAATATTCCCATGATGATTCCAATGACTGTGCGGAGCAGTGGAGCAAATTGAATCATGAGAATCAAGACGTGTGCTTGTGACTGTTCGACTCGATGGATTTAAAATGCAAAACTGTATTTTCTCTATCAACACCCTCTCTATCTTTACATCTTACATTTCTAATGTATAATGTACGATTTTGACATTTTGAAAGTAACCCTTTTTGGGATTGTTCCCTTTCTGAATGTAACGCTTTTAGTCTCAATATCCAGGAGATTCAGACAAGTATGTTGTGAAATAATTAAATTGTGCTGTAATATGAGTATGGCTAGCAATGTTTGGACCACAGCAATGATTCTAAGAGGCGTTTCCTAGAAACCAGACCCATGGTGGTGTCATTGGAAGGACTGTTAACTGGCACACCCTCAACTTGCTGTCAGATCAACTCCCAGGGCACAGCAGACGTCATCCACCTAACCCACCAACCAGACACAGCAAACACCCCTACCTCACCACTTCCCCAGTCCACCTTAAATCGCTTTTAACAACAAAAAAATATTTTCAAACCACCTGTAAACATGCAGTTGACTGTAATCAACTCCTTTTCCCAGAATGCCACCACGGAACTGCAGGTCAGAGGCACGAGAAACATTCACATGTTCACACCCCAGAATATCTGCGTCCGAGTTAGCAGCCTGAAGCGCGACGCTCCAGAAGTGGACCTGATTAGCGATGCAATTAGCCAGTGCTGCGGAGAGGCCTGTGGCCGTGGTGGGAGGAGGGGGGTAGAGGCCACGTGGTTTAACCCCAAGCTGGGGGAGGTTTCTGATGACCTTGGTGGTAACAACAGGCGACAGGGATCGGCTCGTCAAATCAGGGCACATCACATGCTTCCTGAACACGTTTCAGCCACAAACCCACTTGGTTCAAAATGGTGCGACCGGGGTTGGAAGTCGAGATGAACCAACAGGTAGTTCTTAGGAGACACGCTATTCTCATTAAAAAAAAACGTAAAAAAAGCGTAAAAAAAAGCATTCAAAAAAATAAAAAAAATAAAAGATTGCATCCAAAAAGAAGGCGGAACACGTATTCGCCCGTATTTTGAACAGGGTCGCTCTCTCGCAACATTTCTCCGCCCCTACCACACACCGTCAGCAAAACACCCCATAAAAACGTTTGATAGCATCGACCGCCGAACGGAGAACAGAACCGCAATTTGAAGCAACCTCCCGTGACCCTCCCTTGGCCGGTCATCAACCGGCTCTTTGTGCGACGTGACGGCCTGGGACAGCGAAAACAGACTTTGCTCTAAAGCGACGCTCAAACAGAAAAGGGCCGCAGGCTCGGGGCTGTGTGTTGTGCCCTCGTGACCCCGCTCAGTCCAGCTGACTGCCATGTTGACGTGACGTCGCAACGTAGGGGTCCGTTACACGCCATGACGCCCTCCTGCACTTCAGGAAAACGACCGACGAGGAAATGTTTTGACATCACACATATCCACATACTGTGGGGACTAGCAGGACGAGAATCCATATAGCGTACTCTGCTAACAGTGCATGTTCAGAGCAGGGCACCAAACCAATAAATTATAAACCACGTAACTTCAGTGTTAGTGTCGCGAACATGAGTGGATGTCTGAGGCCCCATCGATCACCTGATTCTGAACGATCTTTCCAATTGGACTGGCCTCCCTGCTCCCTTTACTCCCCGTTCAGCTGGCTCAGCATCCATCTTTGTTTGGGGCCTTTAATCCTTGCCAGGTATTCTGAGCCAAAGTGTCATCTTAACACAAAGAAGACGGAGAAACTTCCTCTGGCAGCCCTGCTCCCCTGCATGCTGGCATGTGGAGGCCAGATAAGAACAAACCAAACAGAAAAGAGGATTTCTGTCAGTTGGAAATGAACAGAATTAGCGTGAAGCTTTGTCTTTTCATTGTGCAATAAGTAAGGATTAAGTTGTCTCTTGGTCTTACGTAAATCTACAGTACATAAATGTCATTCTTCCCTCTTCTCTCGCTGTCTCTCTCACTCCCTCAATCTGTCTCTCTTGGTTCCTGTATCTCTCCGCCCTCCATAATCTCTGCTCAGTGTTCAGAAATAGGCCCCGTTCGCTCACATCTCTTTACACGTATATATGTGTGTGTACTTTTTGTGTGCGTGTATACTGTGTGTGTGTTTGTACTGTGTGTGTGTACAACTGTATATGTGTGTGTGAAAGTACTGTATGTGTCGCGTGTGTGCATGTGTCTGCATGTGTGTGAGTGAGGGTGTGTGTGTGTGTGTCTGTGTCTGAGTGTGTGTGAGTGAGCGTGTGTGTGTGTGTGTCTGTGTCTGAGTGTGTGTGAGTGAGCGTGTGTGTGTGTGTGTCTGTGTCTGAGTGTGTGTGAGTGAGCGTGTGTGTGTGTGTGTTGCTGGCTGAGAGACCCTTCCTTCCTGTACTCATTACCAACAGGACAGAGAGGCCGAACAGAGAATCTTTGTGCTCCATTCTTCACACATAACAACAGTCATGTGATGACAAGCAGGAGGAGGTGCAGGGGAGGAGGGGGGAAGGGAGGAGGAGAGGGGAGGGGAGGAGGAGAGGGGGAGGAGAGGGGGGGAGGAGGAGAGGGGGAGGGGAGGGGAGGGGAGGAGGGGGGAGGGGAGGAGGAGGGGGGGGGAGGAGAGGGGGGGAGGAGGAGAGGGGGAGGGGAGGGGAGGGGAGGGGAGGAGGGGGGGAGGGGAGGAGGAGGGGGGGGGGAGGGGAGGAGGAGGGGGGGGGGATTGGAGGAGGGATGTGGGAGGAGGAGGAAGGGAGGGAGGGGAGGGGGAGTGCTTCGCAGTACAAGGGTTTTGGGGAGGGGGCTGGGGTGAGTGCAAATGTGTGTGTGTGCGTGCGGGGTGTGTGTGAGTGAGTCGGACAGTGTATGGTGAAAGTACAGCCTTTGGCTGATTTTGAAGTCCATGTGCAATCCTACTGATGTCTGCGCTGATGAGCGTGAGGACATATGGGTGGATTGTGTGTGTGTGTTAGTGTGTGTTAGTGAGTGTGTGTGTTAGTGTGTGTGTGTGTGTTAGTGTGTGTGTTAGTGTGTGTGTGTTAGTGTGTGTTAGTGAGTGTGTGTTAGTGTGTGTTAGTGTGTGTTAGTGTGTGTGTGTGTGTAAGTACCCTTGAACAGGCCAAGTTCAATAAGATAATGGTTTTCTCATCCTCATGTGGCTTTTAGCTGGTTGTAACAAATAACATTGCAGTAATAAGG
>NW_025814038.1:136940-230042 GCF_021917145.1 Hypomesus transpacificus | reverse complement strand
TCCGAGTGTGGGTTTATGTCTCTTTGCTCCTCTGTGCACACACGTAAAACACAGACGGAGTGAGGACGTGTGGTTCTGTTCCAGCGTGTGCTGAGGGTGACTGGCTGAGTGAGTCTGTGTCTCTGGTAACCCAGGGCGACGGGCGTGGAGGGGCTGGACGCTAGCCTGTCAGAACGCTAAAGGGGAAGTCAACAAGGATAGCGGTGACTTGTTGACACTGGACCAAGGGACAGAACTAGGCATCGTATGAGGGCACATGAGCAAGAGGAAATGCGTATGTGTGCGTGAAAGGGAGTCTGCGTTTGTGAAAGAGAGCGAGCGTGTATTCCTGAATGTATGCACTTCTTCATTTATCATGCCACGGCGCATGTGTGTGTGTGTGTGTCAGCGTAGGTTATTCGCTTGTTCGGTCTTATCTCTGCTCAGCCACATCCTGAACGTTCACGTCTCTCCTCTCCCTCTTCAGCTGTCGAGACACGGAGGACAAGCAACAGCCGGGAGAGCACGCCAGCGCGCCAGGAAGACCAGCAGAGTCCGGCCAGGCCCACGCCCTGCACCCCCACGAGCGGCCGGAAGGCGGTGAACGATTGCAGCAGCCAGGGAGAAGCTCTAGGACAGCCATGAGGGAGGGCGGTGACGGCCTGTTCCCCAAACTCTGTTGCCACTGACAGACTCAGCGCGCGCCCCTCCCCCGCCCCCCCTCTCGCCCCTTGGCTCCAGGCAGTCAAACTCCACCGCGAGGGCTCCCTGTGGGCACCCCCACCACCATGCCCTGGTAGACGTGGGGAGCATCGGTGCCCCCCGAGTCACGAGGACAGAGAAACAGTCTGCCTGCCCCCGGCTGAACCAGGAGAATGAAATCCTCCTGAGTCATCCTCCTCTCCTTCTGCCTAGCGTTCCCTCCGCGCCGACATCTCTCCCCCCCCGTCCACGCCCGGCGGCGTTGAAGATCCCCGATCTGTTCTGACAGCCCTCTTCCTCCTCTCTCTCTCCTCCCCTCCTCCTCCTCTTCTCCCCTCCTGCCCGTCCTCGCTCCGTCGTTCTTCCCCTCCCTCCTCCCCCCCCGCCCGGTTTCTTCCCCGCGGCGCCCCCCCGCCCCTCGCGGTGAGGAGCGGCCGTTCCGGTGATCACCACGGGGCAGACCACCATGGGGTGCCGGCAGAGCTCCGAGGAGAAGGAGGCGGCGCGGCGCTCACGGCGCATCGACCGCCACCTGCGCTCGGAGAGCCAGCGGCAGCGCCGCGAGATCAAGCTCCTCCTCCTGGGCACCAGCAACTCGGGGAAGAGCACCATCGTCAAGCAGATGAAGATCATCCACAGCGGCGGTTTCAACCTGGACGCCTGCAAGGAGTACAAGCCCCTGATCCTCTACAACGCCATCGACTCGCTCACGCGCATCATCCGCGCCCTCGCCACCCTCAAGATCGACTTCCACGACGCCGACCGCGCCTACGACGCTGTGCAGCTGTTCGCCCTGACGGGGCCGGCCGAGAGCAAGGGGGAGATCACGGCCGAGCTGCAGGGGGTGATGAAGCGTCTGTGGGGCGACTCGGGCGTGCAGGAGTGCTTCCAGCGCTCCAACGAGTACCACCTGGAGGACAACACGGCGTATTACCTGAACGACCTGGACCGCATCTCCTCCGGGGAGTTCATCCCCACCGTGGAGGATATCCTGCGCTCCAGGGACATGACCACAGGCATCGTGGAGAACAAGTTCACCTTCAAGGAGCTCACCTTCAAGATGGTGGACGTGGGGGGCCAGCGTTCCGAGCGCAAGAAGTGGATCCACTGCTTCGAGGGCGTGACAGCCATCATTTTCTGTGTGGAGCTAAGCGGCTACGACCTGAAGCTCTACGAAGACAACCAGACGGTAAGAGCGGGACGCTCCTGTAAAGCCTCGCGCACACACACGCTCACACACACACACACGCTCGCACACACACTCTCACACACACACACCAGTCTTGTCTTGTTCACACACTGTCACATGACCCTTTGGGCCTCATGTGCTGCTCAGCTCCCTCCCTCTTCTCCTCGCTGTCTTCATTCCGCAGTAACCTTAGTTTTCCACGGCCACAAACAAGGAACTTCTGGAGAAACGTGAGGTTTACCTGGTTATTTCAGTGCTAGATCTAAACTCAACCCCAGCCTCAGATGAAGGCCTCACCTCGGCCAATGGTACAATCCATCCAAATACATCATACCATCGGTTAGAAATTCTTTCCCACGCATTTGATATTTAATACAATGCTTTTGTATCACGTGAAGACCATTTAAAAGAGACTTTATAGAATGTATTAAAGTGACAGATAACGTGGTCAAAATCCACGTTTGTGCCGTCGAAGTGCATTGGAGTAGAAAGACGGTGTGCGTTTCTGAAACGCAACGTCGCGCTCCCCAACCCTAGACTTTTTCAGAGGAGACTTCACAGTTGTGAGAAACAGCGAGAGAAGATAACAGTGGCGCACGAGGCTGATGATATCTGTGCTGCGTCATCTCTCGTCTGAGCCTTTCCGTCTACCCCAGCCCCTCTCTCCCACAACCTCCGGCTCCCGACTATCTGCTAGGAAACAGAAAATGTCACAGTTACACTTTTCCAATTCTCCATTCTTTTTCTCATTTTAAAGAAGAGATACATTTTCAGCCAAATTATCTTTATCATTTTTTTTTTATTATTAACCGAATTATGAGAAGGTTGCGGATGTAACAAGAATAGACGCTGCTTTGAAGTTTCCAACCTTTGCCATCCAGTTCTGGCACTCTTTTGATCTCTTTACTAATTGATGTGCTACATAAATAATAGGATGTGTTCGTTGCACTGAGTTATTACATGAAATCAATTACTTTTTGCCGGTTATAAATAAACTCTGAGGAGGAAAATGCAGTGAGGTGTTAATTGAGTTCACAGTGTTGAGGTGCAAGGGTGTACCTGTGAGAATTGACAGCTTGTAAAGACACTGTTCGGCTGTGGGACTTCACAGCGGCAGGAAACAAAATTATGTTATTTTATGTATTTATTTTTAGATAAGGAGAGCATAAAAGAAAGAAAGACAAGGAACGGGTGAGGATTTAGAAGAGGGGAAATGGGGGATGGTTGGAGGAATAGGACCTTTGCCCCTCCCCCTACCTGCGTAGCCTCAGACAGCAGGGTTATTTACGACGGAGGGGTGTGGTTAGAGCAGGCATGGTCAACTGACCTTCTTATCTGTGAAAGGTCCGTTGAAACTGTTTACACAGCGTCTCTCTCTCTCTCTCTCTCTCTCTCTTAGCGTAGAGCCTGTTTTCAAGCCAACACACTGCTACGGTTGAAAGGCCTTCCCATGAAGGCCTTGGTGGATTGCGGCCCTGTACAGATGTAACAGAAACAGGGACAGAGGAGTATTTCTGAGGGTTCAGAAACATCCACAGTGAGGGCAGAGGGCCCTGGGCAACGTTAGGTCTCTCTGTGGGTCTGAACACTTGTGTCGCACGGAGCTGGATTGGAGTGTGTCTGTAGACTGGGACGAGCAAGCGAGGCAGGCCTCAGGGGAGAGGAAGCAGGGAAAAGAGAGGCAGGGAGGGAGGGAAGGAGGCCGGGACAGAGGCAGGCAGGCAAGCAGGGAGGTAGGGAGGCAAGGAGGGAGGGAGGCAAGGAGGGGGGGAGGCAGGCAGGCAGTTTGGAAGGCAGCGAGGCATAAAGAGGCAGGCGGTCATTTAGATATGAGAGGCAAAGAGGGCAGGATTCAGACGGGGGTCGTGGGGGACAGGAAGTGAGCGAGTCTGTGAATGTGATTGCTCAACGAGCACTCAACGAATTAGCGCCCAGATGCTGAATGGCTGGCCGGCGGCTGATCTCTCCATAACCCCCACCTCTCCCCTGATTGGGCAGACTCTGCTTAATCTCAGCTGACGCTTTCACAACCCTACCGGACCCCTTCTCCTCCATCTCCTCTGTCTCTTCTGCTCGTCCCTCTGTCTGCCTGGCACCCTCTGTCTCCTGCTGTGCACAGTCGAGTGTGGAGAAGGAACCTGGATGGATGACCCTGGCAGGAGGAACGTTTTGGTTTCCAGTGTGCTTGTGTGTGAGAGAGAGAGAGAGAGAGAGAGAGAGAGAGAGAGAGAGAGAGAGAGAGAGAGAGAGAGAGAGAGAGAGAGAGAGAGAGAGAGAGAGAGAGGGGAGGGAGAGAGAGAGAGAGACAGAGAGGGGAAGGGAGAGTGGGGGAGTGAGGGATGGAGGGAGGGAGGGAGGGAAGGAAGTAGGGGGAAAAACTCTACCACGATTGTCAAGACAAGCAGACACCCATAACGTCCTCTGCCGGGCGATGCTATTAGTGTTTGCCTGTGTAGAGGAGTGTGTGTTGTGTTTGCCCGTGTAGATGAGTGTGTGAGATGTCTCCGAGCACCGAAGGGGCCCTGATGAATCAACAGAGCCCGAGCTAGCCGAGCTAGTTTGAAGCAGAGACACCAAACGGAGCGTCGGGAGCCACAAGCGTATTCCGGAATC
The DNA here is from genome assembly GCF_021917145.1 of Hypomesus transpacificus. Lineage (NCBI taxonomy): Eukaryota > Metazoa > Chordata > Actinopteri > Osmeriformes > Osmeridae > Hypomesus > Hypomesus transpacificus. The sequence continues at coordinate 225,559 of NW_025814038.1, read as the reverse complement.
CACGTGCCAGGAGAACTTCAGACGGTGTGATAGACGGAGCATAAAAACCAGGACCGTGTGCTGGTTTGCAGGAGCACAGCGAGGCAGCATGCGAGGGCACTAAAACACGACCTACAGTCAATCAGGCTAATCTTTTAACCTCGCCCTGGACTGTAGTGTATACCCAGTTCTCAACTGTTCACCGAAAAGAGACTGTTTTCCTTTGAAGACCATTCGTCCTCTGTGGCAGAGGATTAAGCAGCTCACGTAAGCCTAGCTGAATGAGGTACAATGCGATCCGTTAAAAGCACATACATGGTAATGATTTAATGCTAGCTGAGGGGTTAGCTGGGTTACTGGGGTCCTTGGAATCCCAAGGTTGTGGTAGGTGTGTGTATGTGTGTGTGTGTGTGTGTGTGTGTGTAATGTACGATGCGTGGGGGAACGTGTGGAGGCTAAGGATTTTAGATACGCAATGGCTGATGGGAGAGCATGACCTTTAATCATTGATGACTGCTCCAGTGAAAACACAAGAAAATCGACTCTCTTTTCCACGCGCTGCACAAATGCACAAGCCGCTACCTCTAATACACACAGGATATTCAGAGAAGATCTCTTGGAGGAAAAAAATAAATTACAGCCGAGCATTTTTTCCTTTTTTTCTTTTTTACCCACCAACCCATCCCCTGATGCATTTTCTTTCCTGTCCCATCCTCTTCTTCATAATGAATTGGTTGCCACGGCTACAGTTGCCTAGCAACAGGCCAGTCTAACGCTCCTAATCCTGGGCAGTTGACAGTGAGCCGTGCCTAGGGAAGGGAGGGACACACACACACACAACAGACAGGAGCGCTGAGGTCTGCATGTTCCACTCGTGTGTGTGTGTGTGTGTGTGTGTGTGTGTGTGTATGTGTGTGTGTGTGCAGCAGGGAATGCTGATGACCTGTAATGGCCCTGGTGTGTGTGAGGTGAGCTTGGCCCATGCAGCTGTGTGTTGGCTGGTTCAGGTGAATGGAGGACAGGAGGAACAAGACATGTGTGATGGATGTTCCTACGCTGAACCGCAAGGCTCATGCCCGCCTGTTATTACAGGATGGATACTGCCAAACCATGAAAAGTATTCATGGACGGGGTTTTGAATTTTCTTTCGTTTTCTTTTAACAGGCTCTGTGGTAGACTGTGACCAACTGACTAGAGAGACATCAAGCTAAGGCCACAATCACCACAAACACAGACATTTTAAGGTGAAAGCTATAGGTACATGAGTTTACATTACCTAAAGATATGAGAAATGTTAAAACAAATTTTCACTTCCTGTATTCATCCCAACACTTCCTGTATTCTTTCTAACACTTCCTGTATTCTTCTCAATACTTCCTGTATGACAGCAATGATGGCGGTTTCCATGTTCTCTTCTTTAATCTCCCACCTGCTCATTTCTATCTGTGTTAGTTCTCCCTGCTGTTACCTGTTGTGACGATGTCGACCACATCTGAGTTGACCACATCAAACTTTCAACATTTCAACACAAAACAATACTCGACCTCGTCCATAGATCAAGACGTTTCCAAACATCTCCATGGCTCCAGTTGACTCGGAATCAATGAGGTTACACATAAGGAGCTATGCGTCATCCTCATGTATGCCATGCCCTCCCCGTAAACAGATCAATCTCCAACCCAGACTCTCCTGTGGGGGCCACTCTCAGGGCCCTGGGTTCCAGATGATAACCATGTCTAGCAACCAGGAACAAAAGACCAGGATCGAGGACTCCTGGCAAATGTTGACACTGTAAATCAAGGCTTCCTTCTCATAAAGGGAATCTGAGGTGATGTGTGATTTCTTTTAGCTACGCTTGTCTGCCGTAACATAGTTACTTACGTAACGTGACGTTAATGCTGCGTCTACGAGGGAAGCTAACTCAATTCAATCTAAACCGGAATTAATTGTTGTTTTGTACGCTCTCCGTTCACGTGATTGAACGTGACAGAGCCCAGACTTTCTGATTGAATGAGGATGCAGTGAGAGCAGTGATCAGGGAGACATAGACACACAAGTGATGAAGAGATTGAGAGAAGGAGAGAGATGAGAAAACAGAGGAGAGAGACAAGGAGAGAGGAGAGAGTCAAGAAGAGAGAGAGGAGAGTCAAGAAGAGAGAGAGGAGAGAGACAAGGAGAGAGAGGTGAGAGACCAATGGAGAAAGAGAGGAGAGAGTCAAGAAGAGAGAGAGGAGAGAGACCAATGGAGAAAGAGAGGAGAGGGACAAGAAGAGAGAGAGGAGAGAGACCAATGGAGAAAGAGAGGAGAGAGAATGTGAGAACAATGGAGAGAGGAGAGAGAAGAGAGAGAAGAGAGAGAAGAAAGAGAAGAAAGAGAAGAGAGAGAAGAGAGAGAAGAAAGAGAAGAAAGAGAGGAGAGAGAAGAGAGAGAAGAAAGATTGCCTCAATTAAAAACCGTGGTTGTGTGCAAAGAGCCCCTTTCTCTGTGACCATGGCGATTATCAGGCGCTGCCATTTGAATTGAAACCTAAATGACTTCAATTGAATTACAGTGAGGCGTCTCCTTAGTCCTGCATGCCGTATTTACTGGAAACAAAGCATTAACACAGGGCTGAACCTTCTCATTAATACTTAAGTTTAATTAAGGCCTGTGTGTCTACCCTGCTCAGGGAGGAAAGACACTGCAGGGAGTCCAGGGAAAAGAGTGTGCGTGTGTGTGAGTGTGAGTGTGTATGTGTGTGTGTGTGTAAGGTTTGGGAGTGGGGTGAGGGGAGAGAGGGGAGGGGGCTGTCGTGCTGGTTGTTCCCACCCCAGGGTCCTTTCCTCCCTGCTGTGAGGGGTACCAGTGGCCCAGCGTGGAGCCTGGAGATTCCCATCGCACGGCGGGCCCTCTCGCCCAGGCGGGGGGCCTGGGCGAGGGCCCGGGGAGGAGGGCCAGGGACGCAGGAGGGCTGGCTCTGACCTTCTTCACGGTGCGCTGTGAAGGGGTCTCACCTCAGCCCCCTGAGCCACTCAGCTCAATTAGAGGGAAAAGCTCTCTTTTCACACCCCTGGCAGCCCCACGGTGGAGAGCCCCTCCGGACAGCTGAGAGACCCTTCAGGAGGCGCGGGTCTTCCGACGCCGACTCGCACGGCTGATGAAGTGTGTCCATTTAGAGTGTCCTGACGGGCGGTTCTACGCACCACTCAAGCCAGCGTGAAGGCTTCAAGCTCCAGGTTTATCAGAAGGATTGGTTATCCTATAAACGGGTCCTAGGGCCTTGGCTCACGGCGTAAAACCGTGACGATCCAAAGACAAGAGTCATGCCATGTCGGCAAAAACCTTGACTGTTTGGATGGTTAATGATGGCTTTGTTGGCTGTAGTACAGCAAACTCTCTAGATGCACCAACCACCCCCCCACCCCTGCTTCTGTGTTCTCCATCTTGCTTTTTCCCTGAGAGGGGGTCTTGTGAATAGCTCAGAGCACCGTGATGTTGTGTGTAACCTTTTAAACAGCAGGCTACTCTTCCAACTGCCGTCCTCCCTCAGTCACAAGCTACTGGATACACACCACATGCCTGGAGACACACACACACACGCGCACGCACACGCACACACACCAACACAAACGCATTTGCTCACACACATGTTCATTCACACACATACACACACACACATGCAGGTACACACACACATAAAAAAACACACATACATATACACTCACACACTCATACACACAAACACACACACACAGACACAGCGTTACACCCAGGCTATATATCATAGTAAGTCTGGCGCAGGGAGATTTTACTGAAATATTGCCACATGTTTTTGTTGACCTAAAGAGATTACGCATCTCGTAAGGGTGGCCAGTCCACAAGGCAGAGCTTGACTGATGTCAGACGGTTAATCCTTTTATATTTGGTTGCACCGACTGCCTGCAATTTGCCAGTTCTCAAACCAAGATTTATTTGGCAAATCAAATTCTTTGTTGTTCTTTGTTCTCATGTGTGCCCAGTTCTATCCCACCCGCTCCCCAGAGAATCACAGTATTCTGAAGAAAAGAACAAGTCAGTTTTCATTTCGCATTGACAACACGTGGAAATGTGGAATTCCAGTTTAAACCATGTGATATGAACTGCTATGATGAGTCCTTTGGCTACAACTCCCTGAACTTCTGGATTCCATTCAGGAATTTGAAAAACAACTTAGGAGAAATATACCAGTCATCCTCATGGATAAAATACAGCCAACAAGTTTGGTGTTTTGCCGGATGAAAAAGGACCACAAGATTACACTTACGTATAGATTCCTGACTGTATTCTTTTCAACAGCAATGGCAGATGTGTGAGTCTGTGCGTCAGGGAAAAGTTAAAGTTGTGCTTGTATGGCCTTGGCCTATGCTGAAAGGTCGAGAGAATATGTCATCACTGAACACATGTTTGGGTTTAGAGCTCAGCCTCTGCAGTATGTTCTGTATGTGATTAGTTCCATCTGTCCACAGAAATACACCCCCCCCCCCCAACACACACGTATGTATATATACACACACACACATACACACACTCTTTGTTTCTCAAGATGGTCTCTTCAGATTTCGATAGCCCCTCTCCTAGTCGCACTTGCAACGCTAACAGCAGGCATCACAGTCCCTCTTCAAGTTAGTGAGTTCAAGTAACCGCTCCTTCTTGTCGCGTGAAAAATAGCCCCTGCAACACTGCAACAGTATGCTCAGAATGAGAGAGGAGACAAGATGGACACATGCCCTGTTTGTGTGGAGAGTTCAAGTGCAGGCTTTTTCTCTGACAGTCTCCAGCCCATGTTGACACAACAGGAATAATCCCACCTTCGGCGGGTCCAGGGGAGATCCATGGGATAGACGGCGTGCCTTTAGGATTCCCAACATTCATCCTTATCTTCGGACCTTGCACTGACCACACGTAATTGCTGGCAACTGACATTCTTCTGCTGCTCAAAGCTTGTCGTTCCATGCCTGAATGTTTTGAGCGTGACCCTAGACCTTACTCCAATTTCATTAACCTGATTCCAGCGCAAACACCCCTATGAGCAAGCCTTGACATTTCTCATTTTGTCAACAGTGTCAAATGTGTCTCGTAATCATCGTAATCTCCTCTCTTTTCTTCTTCCCCCTCCTCCCCTCTCCTCCACCCTCCACCCCTCCCCTCCACCCTCCCCTCCACCCCTCCCCGCCTCCACAGAGTCGCATGGCAGAGAGCCTGCGTCTCTTCGATTCCATCTGCAACAACAACTGGTTCACCAACACCTCGCTCATCCTCTTCCTCAACAAGAAGGACCTGCTGGCGGAGAAGATCAAGCGCATCCCTCTAACGGTCTGCTTCGCCGACTACAAAGGCCAGAACACCTATGAGGAGGCAGCCGTCTACGTGCAGCGGCAGTTTGAGGACTTGAACCGCAACAAGGAGACCAAGGAGATCTACTCCCACTTCACCTGCGCCACCGACACCAGCAACATCCAGTTTGTGTTTGACGCCGTCACGGATGTGATCATCCAGAACAATCTCAAGTACATTGGGCTGTGCTAGGGTTAGGGACAGGGGGAGACAGGGGGGCACGGGTTGAGGGACGGGGGCGTGGGATTTTGATGGCTGCATCGGCAGCAGTTGGCCCACCACTTGGCTGGCAAAACTAAAGGCCTATTTGCCCGACTGCCTGCCTGCCTGTCTGCCTGCCTGCTGCCCTGCCTGTCTGTCTGCCTGTCTGTCTGTCTCTTGGGACAAGTGCAGCAGAGGACTGTGAGGAGAGCCAGTGGATGAATTAGTCAGGGACGATCTCTGTGCTCGACGGTTTGGCTTGAAATAAGAGTTGGGAGCGCTATGCTCAATGTGTGAGTTTACCCATGGTTGGCATAAATGTGTTTGCACTGAATATATGAGTATGTAGAGACACACACACACACACAAACACATGTACACACATCCCTATGTTTGCTCACACACAAAGACTTGGGATCAACTGTCAAGCACTTGTTTGACGTGGAAACACTGGAAACAAAAGACATTCACCCCCCCCCCCCCCCCCCCCCCCCCCCACCTTCTGCTTGTCAAACCTAGGGTCGGTCTTCATTGGCAATTCAATTATTTCTTTTTGTCTTCTTCAGTTGATTTAATTTGTCTGATTCAATTAATTCTGCTTTTCAAAAAAAAAAAAAAAAAAATACAATATAAAAAATATACAGAAGAAAAAAGAGACAAAAAAAAAAGATGATCAATACATTCTTTAGGATTTCTTCCTGTCATGAAAAGGACGGCTGATCCATAGGGCATGTCTACCGGAGAGGACACACACAGTCCTGGGGGCACCCTCAGGGACATGATGTCACAAGGTTTCAGTCCAAACAAGAAAAATAACTGCCACAGTCCACAGTTGAAGAGAATCGTTTTCTACACAACATACACTGCATCTCATCGGTTGGCATGAATTGCTCTTTAAAAGGTAGTCCTGTTTTATCTGGTTTATTTCTCTTTTCTTTTTTTTGTTTTTGTGTTTTAAAATTATTACGTATGTCCAACCTGCCTTTTAGAGCAGGCCTCTGATTGACCAGGCTAGTGTTACACTCAGTCCATAGTGTTCTCTTAGATCATTCCAGTTTCCAGCAAAAGAGACATCAAAAAGAGTGCCAATTCCAGTGTAAATAAAAATAAATCCCATCAATAATGTTCCATTTTTGTTTTTTTATTGACAAAAACATGCATGGTTTTGTTACTTTGGGATATTGGTATATTTTATTTTCAATTCGTTTTCTGTTAAACTGTTTTCTGTTTAACTAATATATTCCCAAAAATATATGGAAGTCAAACACTGTGTACGATTGTACAGCTGTTGTCTAAGAGGAAAATAACTCATTGAAAAGAGTTATATTATAATGATGATGGTGGTGGTGATGGGGACGATGACAATGACAAGCTCATTACAAATCCAGCATGAAAAGATTTTGTGGGTCGAGAGAGGATTAAAGGAAAATAGATTGCAAAAATTATATGAATGAGAAGAAAAAAAAAAACGTTTAAGTTTCAGTACTCCTTGCGTTATCTAAGTGGAAATTGTTCTACTGTCAGTGGGTATGATGTGTAAATATACTGTACGGTACACTTTTTGTTAAAACAAATGATAAATAAAGATTGAGGTGGGATACTGTTATTGGGGTATATAGCATACAAGGAGGGTAGACGAGAGAGAGAGAGACAGATAGTTAGATAGAGATAGAGCGAGAGAAAGAGAGAGAGGTGGGCAGGAGGAGGGTGGAAATGACCGCTTCACTCCTCTCTCAAACGCTCACCTTTTACAGTAACAACTCCGCTAAGGGCTCCAGGTTTTAACCTTACTTTACAGGATGTCCACATCAACAAAAACAAACAATTTAGAAGACTTATTAAAACAAAGAACAATAACAAAGAAATAAAATTAATTATGCAAATTCTGACTGTGGTGAGAATGTGTTTTTGGGGGTAATGGTCATTGGAAATATGGGTTAGAACACAGATTCCCTTGTCTGTGTGAAATGTGTGGGGGCAAATTCAGTTCACGGACTAGGGGAAGGGGGGTTCAAAGGCACTGAAGCTGACAATGGACTGGTGTCCTCTTTTATTTGACAGTCTGTACTTCCAAGCACGCACCACGTCATAGCACTTGCACTGAACCAAATATACTTATTAGTCCGGGTAGAACGTGCAGTTTCGAAATCATCTGCCACTCTCTCTTTCTCTCTCTCTGCGCTTTCTGTAATCAAGATAAAAAAAAGATTTAAAAAGAAACTTGTTCTTTTTTTCTAACCATCCCACACAACCAGAGCAAAAATTATGAACACAAATAAAGTATGCAATTAAATCACTCCCAAATGAATTCATGTGATGGACGTTTCTTTGGTGCATAGCTGAAACCGGGTGGTAGAGGCAGTTAGGATGGCCATACATTCCACACAGATAGAGCTCAGACGCTGCTTGAATTTACATTTAGTCATTTAGCAGACGCTCTTATCCAGAGCAACTTACATGGAGTACAGGGACATTCCCCCGAGGCAAGTAGGGTGAAGTGCCTTGCCCAAGGACACAATGCCTTTTTGCATGGCCAGGAATCAAACCGGCAACCTGCTGATTACTAGTCAGATTCCCTAACCGCTCAGCCATCTGAGAGAGAAAAGATGTAGAAAGAGAGGGGGATTCAGGGATTCAGATGGCTGAGCTGTTAGTGAGTCGGGTTGATTATTAGAAGGTTGCCGGTTCGATACCTGGCTGTGCGAAATGACGTTGTGTCCTTGGGCAAGGCACTTTGCCCTACTTGCCTCCGGGGGGGAATGTCCCTGTACTCACAGTAAGTCACTCTGGATGAGAGCGTCTGCTAAATGACTACATGTCAATGTAGAGAGAGAGTGGTAGTGAGAAGAGGTGGAGAAAGAGAGAGGAAAAAGGTTACAGTTTTTAGTAACAGTGGGTATTTGTTTAGGCTCCTCCATAGGGGAGGCAGAGTATTGCTGAAACTCGATCTTGTGACAGTCATGAGGAGTCAACAAACTACTTTGACTTGGTGAACTAGATGCAGCAATCAAAGGAGGTATAGATAGAAAACATACATAGTATTCGCCCAGAAGTATTTGTAGTCACATTCTTAGTGAGGCAGCCATTGCACACAGCAAAAAACTACAAATCCCTTCATTTTGCGGTTTATTATTTGTCTGATTAGTTCATCAGCACATTTTTCCATCGGTTAGGTCTTGCATCTCCCATTTAGCTTTTATTCCCCCCCCCCAAAAAAAATATAAATAAATCTTTGATCTTCAGTCTTATTATACACCCTTTTGGGTACTGGTTTGATGCTGGAGCGAATCAAAAGAAGGAAGCGTTTTCTAAAAGAGGGAACCAATATCAAGACCGGAAAAAAACACACCAAAAAACAAGAGGGGAGGAGAAGAGAGAGACGCCTCACATGACCCGAACGATCAAAGGGGATTGTCGAAACACGTTCACACTTTAGAACACCGTGGCAGATGTATGGAACGGGGCTGGATTTGCAGTGATTCACTCTTTCGGTGCTCGATCCAGGGGCTCAGTCTACTCCTATAGTGGATATTGAAGAGATATAGACCCTTTGAAAAGAAGCTGTCCAGCCAGCACAACTGGGATGTCCCCTTATCCTAAAAAGCCAATCCACCGTATGATAACAATAACATATGTTATTTAAAAGTGCCTTTCTCGGCACTCAAGGACACTGTACATGGGGAACACAAGACATTCAAAGCAGCAACATCACGGAGCTGCCCTACATACTGCAGGCCCAACTGGGTTTGGGGAAAGCAAAGGATGAATGTGTGGGGATTGGGATAGGAGGAACGGAATAAATCAAACCTCATAGTGCCTCGTGGTCCATCAAGTATTGATCAGTGATGAGCCAGAATCACACCTGAGGGATGAAGGAGATATGAGTGCATCTCAGACACATTAGGGTTATTGGACCATTAGCAGGTATTAGTCGGCCTAGACAAAATGTTGGCACATTGTAACCCTGCCCTGCTGAGAATCTGACATTACACTAGCAGGCTTCAGGATCGGCCTAAAACTGGATGATTTATTTGACTGTCATCTTATATTTCTTATTTCTCATGGAGTATGGTCATGAGCACCAGCATACCATCACACTGTTTATATTGTCTTGGAAACAGTATCCATGGTTGAGTCTGGGGTCAGGGGGGCCCCTGTGACAACAAGCTTGGGCCCCCTTGTGGGCCCCCTAAATATCGAGTCTGAATAATTATAAACATGGCATTTTGCCTTTTAATCAAGAAGGCTGTATGACAACAATAGTGTTTAATGTAACTGCCCCCCCCCCCCCCCCCCCCCCCCCCCCCCCCCCCCCTAACAATACAACTGGCCCCAGCTTGGTTCCCCCAGAGCATGAACATGCCCTAGTCTGTTCATGGTGCGAGACGATGATTACTGAAAATGTGTAAAGGACCAGCTTGCCTTGCATGACACAGCAATCTGCATGGCTACAGCAGCTGTCGGATCTCTACCGCCGTCCCGTGGGAGTGACAGGAACTTTCGGTGTTAATAACTGTCTCAGCCGGCGCACACACCTGTTTGAGAGCTTTGGTAGGAACGAAGACATTAATTTCGGTACATTCACATAGAACGGAATTAATAGCTTTGAGCTTACTTGAGCTCCCAATGCAACGTTTAAGGCTACAGGCGCAGACGCATCTACAAGGTGGATCCAGACGGAGGCTGGTCCACGGAGTCTTGGTTTTAATAATCAATTAAACGAAATAATTACATCCTTCCCTAAATGGGCGCTGTTACAAATGTACGGGTCTGACTACGTCACAGGCTTTCACGATAGAAGATATGTCATCAGCTTAGTTATTTCCCAGAATTCCTCGTTAATTCATGCTCTTCCATAAAATGTTCAGCGATGTGTAAATTTCATTTGTGGAATTCATAACTGCCCAATCAAGGCAAACGATTTGTACGTTGGCCTATATGCCCTCCTCGCTGGCACGCACCACCAGAATATCGCTTAATATCGTGACGTGTACAGTCGATGGAGACAATTTCTTAAATATGATCGATAAATGTATCTGCAGTCGGGCTCCAAGCCACGTGATGCTTGCCGGTGGGGCACGGCACGGGGTTGCTATGGAGATACGAATTGGTCTGATGCAGAGCTCGAGCTTGTCTACTACACTGCAACACACAACCAGTACAAGTTAAAAGGATAACGTGAGTAAAATTGGCTTAACTAGGAGCTACAATGTTACACATTCATTGCTAACTGTTAACAATATTCACAAATAGCTGACATCGTATTTGTGCTCACAATACCTAACTGCTGCAGCTAGCTACCTAGCAAACCAAACTCAGATTTTCACGAGCTCGTTCGAGTTTTGCATTCGTGTTTTAATATCTAGTTACGGTTATATGCATTTAATATCTAGTTACGGTTATATGCATTTACCAGTTTAATCAGACCTTGGAAATATACGCATTCTAGGGAGAAACCCTGAGAACAGTTGTTTTGCCTTCACACGACTAGTATACTTGAAATGAATGTTTATTGTAAAAAATATATTGCACTAAAATAGGTTATTGGGATATGTGATGAGGTGACAGTGTCAGACGGACAGACATGCGTGCATGGTCACTGCCTCTCGCATGCTGAGAATATATTCTGCTTTAGAGGTTTTTAGCAAACTTCGTTCTCCAAATCAGTATGGACGGGACGAGGAACGGGACGATGAAGCACTTCTCCACACCTGTAAGCAGGGACAGGGTCATCTGCAAGTTCCCAAAGGTATTCTATCCACTAAGCTACTGCACAAAACAAACTATTCGTCTAAGCTTTAGTGACACAGACAGTTACTGCGGCTACGGTATTTTAACGGAGAGTGAGGAACAAACAGGATGTAGGAAAAGGCCAGAGTGGCAAGATTCAGGTTATTGATAACGTATGACATCCACTTAAGGCTGTTTCTTCACAGACGATGTGCGTAGCCGGATCACAGGACTAGTTTTGCACTAATTTACTGAAAAAGCGGCACAAGGTATACATTTGTGCAATAACCCAACTTGCATAAAGACCCCAGTCAGCGGTTTTCATTTCAGTTTTCAGAACAAACAAACTTCCACCCAAAACTCTTTCCCCCTCAGAGTTAGGGAAAGTAGACAGACACCTGAAAGTTGACAGTAGTGGGAGAACCCTCTAGATCAGATGGGACGTTTCTAACGACCGAAATGTACCCGAAATGTCTTCCTTCCAGGCCTCAAGGATGTTTACCCTCACCGATACTCCTCTGTGTTAACTGCTCATGTCGATTCTACGATCATTCCATCCCTTCCTTCCAGTGCCACAACCCACAGGCTTGTCTGCAGACAAAGGACGACTGGAATGCGGAGGCCAAGGTTGCTTTTAAAGACAGAGATGAGAGGCATCATGGGTCAGTTTACCGGTTGGCCTAATTAACCTAATGACCATCAGATGAATGAACAGTGATGACGCCTTCTGTTTAATCTGCTTCTGAAGATGGGACAGGCTGAAGATGTCGAAAGCGGTAGTCGTGGGCGACCTGAATGTAGGCAAGACCTGTCTCATCAATAGGTACAGGATGACGGTTTGTTCTACAGTATCGGTCTGTCAACTTGAGGTCACTGTGAATTTGACCCTTCTGTTCCTCACTCAAAAGTGTCCTTCTCAACCTTTTTATTTTATGAAAGAAAAAGGTGCAGTGGTCTCCATTTTTTCCAGAGCTATATATATTCATACAGATATAGATTGATTTACATGTATCTTTTTGCCCTCAGGTTTTGTAAAGATGCATTTGACCGGGATTACAAAGCAACCATCGGGGTGGACTTTGAAATCGAGAGGTTTGAGCTATGCGGGGTTCCATTCTCTCTCCAGATGTAAGGACACATTTCAGTGTGGTTTTTGAAATTTTTACACATCGACAGCTTTGATTTCAAAATGATTGCCAGTACTTTCCATTCACTGATCTGTTCTTTTGCTTTCACAATGTAGCTGGGACACAGCGGGGCAGGAGAAGTTTAAATGCATTGCTTCTGCGTACTACAGAGGTGCTCAGGGTAAAAAGGTTTTCTCCTTAAGGATAAAGTGATTCTTGAAAACAGACGTAGATTTGTTGTTGTTGTTGCCGATGTCTCTACTCACATATGGTGTTTGTTTTTCCACAGTGATCGTCACTGTCTTCGACATGGCAGACATTAAGACCCTGGACCACACACGGTAGGGTCGGGAGTCATTCATAAGCGACCGAATTAAGTAACAGGAGCAAGAAAAAGGCGTTTAAAATGTACCTCTTCCTTTACAGACAGTGGCTGGAGGAAGCCCTGAGAGAAAATGAGCCAGGTTCCTGTTTCGTCTTCCTGGTTGGAACAAAGAGCGACCTGCTGGTGAGGTCACTCACGTGAATGCTCACAATCATATCATATTTTCACAGATTTAGTCTTTTGGCTCTACGGGATTCATGTTTTCATTCATGCATTTTATTATTTTTCTGTCTCCACAAGTCCCCAGAGGAATGCCACAGGACAGAGAAAGATGCTCTCAGAATAGCGACGGAGATGAACGCTGAATTTTGGTCGGTTTCCGCCAAAACAGGTGCAGACATCATTGACATTGAGATGAAAAGCTGATCATGTCAAAATCATCAGTATTGTAAACAAAAATGTACTGTAAATGTAACCGTGGAGACGTCAGATCTATGGAAAGCTTGCAGTAAAAACCTTCTCTTCTCAACTGTAATAACTGCAAGGCATACAGACACTTTCTCACAGACACAAAGCTAGTGGAGAGGTTCTATTTGAGCTTTAGCTGTTTCACGTCAAGCCTAGGTTTGTGAAATTTCCACAATACTGAGAGACGGGTTAATATCGGTTGAATATGACAACAATCGAAAGTGAAGTTGCATAGTTGCGTGTGTGGATAAACTGTGTTCGTGGCTCTGTTTTAGGTGACAATGTGCAGGAGTTCTTCTTTAGAGTGGCTGCCCTGGCCTTTGAGGAGTCCATACTAAAGGACCTAGAGAAAGGGATAACCCCTAACAGCATTGGAAGGGGAAACAGTATCGGTAAGGGGCGACTTTCTGTTATTCAGGGTCAGGGCAATGTCAATTTTCTTTCATTTGCAGACAATTTTATTCATTTACATTTATTCATTTAGCAGACGCTTTTATCCAAAGCAACTTCCAAGAGAGAGCTTTACAAAGTGCATAGGTCACTGATATTAACAACAAGATAGCCCCAAAGCATTGCGGGTAGCCAAAACAAGCACACATTGTGAACAACCAAAAAATAAGTGCCAAATATTCAGTTTGTTTCCATGAATTAAAATAAACTGCCAACTCCCTCCCTCCCTATCCCTCCCTCCCTCCCTATCCCTCACTCCCTCCCTCCCTATCCCTCCCTCCCTATCTATCCCTCCCTATCCCTCCCTCCCTCCCTATCCCTCTCTCCCTCCCTCCCTCCCTATCCCTCCCTCCCTCCCTGCCTCCCTCCCTCCCTCCAGGCTCAGACAGAGCCAACCTGGAAGAGGCTCAGTCAAAAGACGAAAAGAAAAACTGCTGCTGAAAACATCGAGCTGAGGATGAAGTGCTGAGGAAACTGACCAGAGGAAGGATAAGGATGAGAAAACATGTATTTGAACTGTACTGAAGAGATGCACGATTCATGTGATGACACTTCATTCTCTGGTTCTATTTTCTGATTCTATTTTCTGGTTTCCATCTTTGTCCTCCTTGGTTTTCTTACCTTGGCACTCTGCTGCAGCTACTGCCATGTATTGTATGATTTAAATGTTTTTTTATTTTACTCTGTTTTGTCATTTATTGTATTATGCATTATAAGTATTTAATAAATGTACAGTGTTTTAGATGGTTTTTAATTCATCTGGATTTAAGTTTGTTATGCATATTCTCTCATATGTCTACTCCACAGATAAATATTTATCTGTGGAAAATATTTAAATATTTGTTATACACAAAATATTTCACAATATAAGTTCTTACAAATGAAGAATTTTCCTGCAATAACTTATTTCTATAAAATCATTTATTTAGTGTAAACACCCCACCACCAAGCCACACGTTTAAGTAGGTCAAATTAAGGTTTAACATACTTTGCATATATATCAGGAAATTTTTATATAATTTAAGTTGCTGTTTTAATACTTATATTTGAAATAAAAGTTAATATTTTTGTATTGTTACCGAAAAAATGGAAGACTTAATTGTAAATTCTGTTGAGCTACGCGTGCGTAGTTACGTCCATTTCAACTGACCAATCATCAGCCTTTATGAGGTGACAAATGGGCGGAAACTACTTGTTTTTCAGGAAGTGGAGAAATCATGGTGCAGTAGAAGCTCCCGGCTAGCATTCAGATACAACAACTCAGAAATGCATGAAAAAATGCCGATAGATTCCCCATAAGTACGTTTTAAATGTGAGTTTTCCCTTCAATGCAACCGCTAATCGTTCCATTGTGTGTAGTAAAATAACTTACCCAAGCACACGGCTCGAAGAACGCTGGCAGATTAGCTGAGATAGCTAACAGTGAAAACATCACGAGACGACCATGAAGTGTGTTTTATCCTGTCTGGTTTAGTTATAGCGTTCAGAGATACATTGCAGTAGCTCATCATTCATCATCCTCAGTGTCAATAACTGTAAGATAAACAGTGGTATTCGAGGAATCCGTTTTAATGGATTTCTATATTAAGCAGATCAAGATAAAAGGTTGATGGGGTCAGGTATTCTGCGAGGACAGTCCATTAACTCGTGTTGCTTGTTTACGTTTCCTCAGTCTGTTCACCATGAAGACAAATAAGACCTACAAGCTTGTGGTGCACAAGAAAGGCTTTGGGGGGAGTGGTGAGTTTAAAGTGATAAATAAAGAGTACTCAGTTAAACATTTAAATACACATTTATGTCTAATTCTGTCACGATCCCTCCCGTTATACAGAAGATGAGTTGGTTGTGAACCCAAAAGTCTTCCCCCAAGCGAGTCTTGGAGATATCATTGAGATCGCACACCCAACAGACGAATACAGGTCAGCAGAGTGTACTTGAGGACATGTTACTATGCCTTTATGCCTTCATATCGTTCATATTGTAGGTTATGTGCTAAACTAATAGATGCAATCATTCATCATTATTCATTTGTGCTTGATTCTGAGTTCCCTTCTACAGAAATAATGTACATTACAAACATTACATTTACATGTATTCATTTAGCAGACGCTTTAATCCAAAGCGACTTCCAAGAGAGAGCTTTACAAAAGTGCATAGGTCAATGAACATAAACAACGAGATAGCCCCAAACATTGCGGGTAGCTGAAACATAAAGCATACATTGTGAAAAGCAGAAAGTTCAGAAATGTTCAGAAAGAAACATAAGAGCATGTAGTTAAACACGTTATAATTAAACAACATGAACCTCAAAAGGATAAGAGTGTAACTGTAGAAAAGCAAGCAACAATAGTATAATTCACAGTAGCCATCTGCACTTCTTCTTCATCCTTGATCTTCTGCAGTACTTTCTATGTGCTTTGTATGTCGCTATGGATGAAAGCGTCTGCTAAATTAATAAAATGTAAAATTGAATTAATCATCATATATGAATTGTTTCTATCCTCCTGTCCTCCCCTTCAACAGTCCTCTCCTGCTGCAAGTGAAAAGCCTCAAAGTGGATCTTCAAAAAGGTACAACACATCTTTATATTGCACTGCTAAACTGGCCCATATTTCATTAGTGCGTCCAATTGCCAATGACTTCTATAAGGAATGCTATCTGTCGATATTCAACCAGATCTATTCTTCATCCCAATTCATATAGAAACCATTAGTGTGGACCAGACTGTTGCACAAGCCTTCAAACTGCGAGCTTATCAAGATGTCATTGTCAACATCGTGGACCCCAAGGTACTTTAGTCTGTGTATTCATCAGAGCAGGGACATCTTCATTTCAGTCAATGTAACCAACATTATCAAGACTTTATAAATCAAGTAGGGGCTTGTGATGTGTCTGTGTGTTAGGACGTGACCCTGGACCTTGTAGAGCTCACCTTCAAGGACCAGTACATCGGGAGGGGAGACATGTGGAGACTGAAGAAGAGTCTAGTGAGGAGGTTCACAACAGTGTGTGTGTGTGTGTACGTGTGTGTGTGTACGTGTGTGTGTGTATGTGTGTGTGTACGTGTGTGTGTGTACGTGTGTGTGTGTACGTGTGTGGTCGTAAGAGGAGACTTAGAGACAAGGAATGTCTGGTGAGCAGGGTGTGTGTGTGTGTACGTGTGTGTGTACGTGTGTGTGTGTACGTGTGTGTGTACGTGTGTGTGTGTACGTGTGTGTGTACGTGTGTGTGTGTACGTGTGTGTACGTGTGTGTGTGTACGTGTGTGTACGTGTGTGTGTGTGTACGTGTGTGTGTACATGTGTGTGTGTACGTGTGTGTACGTGTGTGTGTGTACGTGTGTGGTCGTAAGAGGAGACTTAGAGACAAGGAATGTCTGGTGAGCAGGGTGTGTGTGTGCGTGCAACGTGTGTGTGTGTGTGTGTATGGAAGAGGAGACGTGTGTGTACGTGTGTACAAGGGTGTTTGTGCGTGTGTGTCTGCCCTTTACCATTGAGTGTTTAGCGGTTTACTGCAGATTCAGTCGTTCATGTTGTCAGTGCAAGTTGTCCTCTGACTGAAGCCCCCCTCGTGTCCCAGGTGAGCACATCAGTCTACGTGACCCATAAAGTGGAGTTTGCCGGGATCAGGTACATATGGAAAGGCCGACACACTTTGTGACCAACGTGGCTTTAGGGTGTTTTTCGTTTCTCGTTTTTCTCTGTCTCTGTCCCCCCTCTCTCAACCCCTGTCTGTTCTCTCTGCGTTCCCCTGCAGAGCCCAGGCCAGCGAGCTGTGGGTGAAAGGGGAGAAGGTCACCTGTGGATACATCAGTGAAGACACCAGGGTGAGCAGGCAGGCAGCATCGGCTCCCTTTACAATCACTGTGTTGAGAACTCAAAGACACTATAGTATAGTTATGAATGCACAAGTACATATTTTGTAGTATATATTTTGAGAGTGCTGGTGATCAACTGCTTGAAGTTGGCTTTTCGGTTGAATGCTAGCTCCGTTTGCTGTGTAGGTGGTGTTTAGGTCCACGTCTGCGATGGTGTACATCTTCATCCAGATGAGCTGGGAGATGTGGGACTTTGACATCTATGGTGAGTTGTTCCGGGAGAGGTTTTATTCCAGTCGGTGAGGGAATGTGATAACTGATCGAGTTGGACTTGTAAACAGGTCACAGCATGACTTCATATGTTCGTTTCAGGCGATCTCTACTTTGAAAAGGCTGTCAGTGGTTTCCTGTCGGACCTTTTTGCCAAATGGAAGGTTTGTGATTTTTATGGTCTGCGGCAGTATTTGAAAACCCAGTTTTAACCAATATTCCTGAGATTTGATGGGAGTTAAACAACATTAAGTTCACTGTCGTTTACTTTTAGGAGAAGAATTGTAGCCATGAAGTGACAGTAGTCCTTTTTTCCCGAACTTTCTACAACGCCAAAACTCTGGGTGGGTTACTTCACTTGTCTTCATTTCAGACTCAACTGAACACAAAAATACTCTCTGTTATGACTAATTAATTAGGTTGATAAAGTCACTTCCATTCTCCTTTGACGACTATTCTGCTCAAAATCACTCTTGGTCACACGATAGACGCACGCTCAAACAAATCAAAGTATACGATGACGAATACTCTTCTAGCGATGTCTAACCCGACATCGCTAGGTTTCTAACTAGGTTCTTGTTTCTGTTTTGGGCCTCAGAGGAGTTCCCTGATATCCTGCGAGGGTCCATTAGACAGGACCACGAGGGGCGCTTCTATGAGGACTTCTACAGGTCAGCAGGCCTTCAGCCACCTCCTGCATAGTTCGAACCCCAGCATAGAATCCTGGCTAAAGATGTCTAAATACGATATCACATACACAGTATTATGTTGTTAGTGGCTAGTGTGAGCGATATGATGGCCGACGAGCCCTCGGTGGTGTGTTGATGTGTGTCGTGCCGTCCAGGGTGGTCGCTCAGAACGAGAGGCGTGACGAGTGGACCTCTCTGCTGGTGACCATCAAGAAGCTCTTCATCCAGTACCCAGTGCTGGTGCGCCTCAAAGGAGCAGGTAACAGGTCTTCCACCCCCCTTCCCCCCCGCCCCCACTCCCCTGCCATCCTGAAAATATAGTTTTTAACGTCTTGTGTGTGTGTATATGTTTGTGTTTTTCTTCGCAGATGGCTTCCCCTCCGGGCAAAATTCTACCGCTGCCCAGGGGAACTATCTAGAAGCCATCAACCTGTCCTTCAACGGTGAGTCGTCATGGAGACCGCCGCGGCGCTCTCTGTGTGACTGTTTACCTTTTGAAATACGTAGTTTTGCTGCGTTTGTACTTTATCGAGAGATAGTGACAGTAGTACAGGAGGACAGGAAATGTTGGGGAGAGAAAAGTGGTGCAGCAAATGTGCCCGGGTCAGAATCGAACACCGGCTGCCGCACAAACCTCTCTAACCTTGTCTTTGTCTGGCTCTGAAGTCTTTGACAAGCACTACATCAACCGTAATTTCGACCGCACGGGCCAGATGTCCGTGGTGATCACTCCCGGGGTGGGAGTGTTTGAGGTGGACCGCCTTCTCATGATCCTCACCAAGCAACGCATGATCGACAACGGTGAGCGTCCGGTTAGAGAACGATCGGCGTTGGAGTTCATTCTGTGATTCCGGTCTCAATCAAATGTCTACTGACAGATGCTATAAAAGGCGTCAGTCCTTAAACAATCTTAACCGAGGGTTTCCTAGACTACTGAAATCATAATAGCCAAACAGACTTGATGTGTGTTTGCAGGTATTGGTGTGGACCTGGTCTGCATGGGGGAGCAGCCTCTTCATGCCGTGCCACTGTTCAAGGTAAGATGCTTCTGGAACTCTGAATCAAAGACGGAAGGTCTCAGGAGGCTTCCGATTGGTCCCTGTTAAGAGTCCGGAACCTCAGGAAGCTTCCGATTGGTCCCTGTTAAAAGTCCGGAACCTCAGGAAGCTTCCGATTGGTCCCTGTTAAGAGTCCGGAACTGAATGTTGTTCTCTCTATAACCATGACAAGCTTCACAACCGAACTGTTCCTGGAGACTCCAGACTGGGGGACGACTACAACCTGCCCCATTGGATCAACCACAGGTACAGGGACAGGGGGGAGTTCACAAGTGTTAGTCAGAGAAGGCATCTGAAACAGTTCTAGTTGCTTTAAAACGGCAGTGGGTGACATTACAAAATACATTCAGATATTTCCTCCAGCGTCCAGTTATGTTTGATAGAAGAGAGGTGGAGCTTATTGGTTTTGTTTTTTCGTTGCCGTGTCGACAGCTTCTACACGTCCAAGAGTCAGTCCTCCTGCAGCTCCTTCACCCCTCGCATCAAGCTGGCCGGACGCAAAGTACGACACGTGGACGCATCATCCAGCTAAACTCATCAGAAATAGGTTTACAGCTTGGAATATATTTCATTTCACATCTGTGTTATAACATTGTATTTGGTTTGATTTCCAGATCCAGGCAGAGAGATTCAGGAGCTGCAAAGACCACAGTAAGATTATGACCATGTTTTCATGTCTGTTTTTTCTTCATATGGCAGTTGTTAAACATCATATGTGGAATGGTTGATGTGGCATAGAAGCTTGAAAGCGTCCTGGTAACCCTGGTAACCCTTTGATCTTCTCAGCTCTAGGAGCCCCGAAGGACTCAGAGAACAGCCTTCCCATCCAAGTGGACTACGATGCCCACGATGCACTGGTGTTCAGACTTCCTGGACCGTCGAGAGCCCAGAGGAGCACAAACTTCAGGTACAGACCCTACCCTCAAGCACCCAGACCCTACCCTCAAGCACCCAGACCCTACCCCCAAGCACCCAGTGTGGCACTACAAACAAGCAACAACCCCACAAAAAAAGAATGAAATAAAAAGAGAAACAAAAAAGAAGATGTTTAAACTCCTACACGTGACCGAGGCTCTGACTGTGTGACGACTTTGTCTCCCAGGGCGGGCCGGGAGAGGGAGACGAGTGGGAGAAAGAGCTGGGGCTCGGCCGAGGCTGGCGCAGGGGGGGCCGGGGGGGCCTCGTCCCCCGGTCGCTCGGCTGGGGGGCCGGACGAGCAGAGGAGCGAGCAGAGGAGCGAGCAGAGAAGCCTGGCGTCTGACGACAGCCTGGGTCGCGTGTCCAGCATCCTGCTGATCCCCCGAGTGGCACCGGCTCAGTACGAGGTCAGCAGCTCACTGGGGTACACCAGCACCAGAGGTACGGACACACACACATTCTATCTTTCCTTCTCTCCCTCTGTCCATCCTTTCATTACGGTCCACTCATTCCCCTCACCACTCGTTACGTTTGTATTCGTGTTGTGTTTTTGAAATCCGTTTTTATAGTTCTGACGTGTTTTGACGTGAAACACATGGAGGCTGCCTCTTGTATGAAACGCGCTGTGTAGACAAACTGCCTTGCCTCCCTTGTGTGTCTCCTTCATTGACATTTATCCAGAGCGACTTACAGTAAGTACAGGGACATTCCCCCTGAGGCAAGTAGGGTGAAGTGCCTTGGCCAAGGACACAACGTCATTTTTTGGCACGGCCGTGAATCGAACTGGCAACCATCTGATTACTAGCCCGATTCCCTAACCGCTCAGCCACCTGTCTCCTATCAGAGTTGCTGGAGAAGATGATGGAGTCCCAGCGGGACTCGAGTGCGCCGGGTCGCTTCACGGTGGGCAGCGCTGAGTCCACGCTGCACGTGCGCCCGGGCGGGTACACCCCCCAGCGGGCTCTCATCAACCCCTTCGCCCCCTCGCGCATGCCCATGAAGCTCACCTCCAACCGCCGGCGCTGGATGCACACCTTCCCAGTGGGTAAGAAAACACACCTGGACACACACCTGGACACACACCTGGACACACACACATACACACACTGTTGAGACGTGTTTGTATTGCTTAATACGCACTGCAAGATATTTAAAAGAGACGACACCATCCTGGGGATTCAACAGCAGACTAAACACATGAGGTTGTGTAGACAACAGCAGACTAAACACACAAGGTTGACCCAGGCCCAGAGCAGCAGAGACAGCAGGCAGGTTTCAGACAGACGGCTGTGTTACAGAGACGGCTGTGTTACAGAAACGGCTGTGTTACAGAGCTGGCTGTGTTACAGAGACGCCTGTGTTAGAGACGGCTGTGTTACAGAGCTGGCTGTGTTACAGAGACGGCTGTGTTACAGAGACGGCTGTGTTACAGAGCTGGCTGTGTTACAGAGCTGGCTGTGTTAGAGTGACGGCTGTGTTAGAGAGACGGCTGTGTTAGAGAGACGGCTGTGTTAGAGAGACGGGTGTGTTACAGAGACGGCTGTGTTACAGAGCTGGCTGTGTTAGAGAGACGGCTGTGTTACAGAGACGGCTGTGTTACAGAGCTGGCTGTGTTAGAGAGACGGCTGTGTTAGAGAGACGGCTGTGTTAGAGAGACGGCTGTGTTACAGAGACGGCTGTGTTAGAGAGACGGCTGTGTTACAGAGCTGGCTGTGTTTCAGAGACGGCTGTGTTACAGAGCTGGCTGTGTTACAGGGCCCTCTGGAGAGGCCATCCAGATCCACCACCAGACCCGTCAGAACATGGCTGAGATGCAGGGGAGTGAGCAGAGAGACCCCGCCCACACCTCCGCAGAGCTCCTGGAACTGGCCTATCACGAGGCCACTGGCAGGTTAGACACGCCCACGCGTGGGCCCTTTTTGCGAGAGAGAGAGCTGTGGAGCTGTTATTGATATGGGGGGTTTATGTGTGTGTGTGTGTGTGTGCAGGCGGTCAACCTCACGACAGACAGGAGAGAACAGCCTCTACATCAGTGGAGGGGTGGAGGAGTTTACTGGCAGTCCAACCAGCAGTAACAGCACGGGTACACACACACATACACACACCCTCCATAGACACAGACACACACACACACACACACACACACACACACACACCCTCCATAGACACACACACACATACACACACCCTCCATAGACACACACACACACACACACACACACACACACACACACACACACACACACACACACACACACACACACACACACACCCTCCACAGACACACACACACACACTCTCTCTGTTAGAACAGACAACATACAAGGCGCTTGATTATCTCCCTTCTGAACCTTGCTGTTGATCATATATCATGTTAACTGTGTAAAACGGCCCTCCCTTTCTGTACAGGAACCCCTGTCAACCGTGGCTCATCATTTGAAGACGCCAGCTCTGACCCAAGTGAGTCTGTCTTACCTTAAGAAAGACACACACACACTCACACACATACACGGGCACACACACACACCCGCACACCAAACTTCACTCAGCACTGTGACACTCATGAACACGTGTGCAATAACAGAATTGGCTTTGGTTGGTTGGAGTTTTTTTAGCAGCCAAACAGATGATGTAATGTTCAGCTCTAACCCTGATTGGCCAGGCCATCTGTGGGTGTCTGTGTGGTTGGGCCTGGTGGATCAGATGGGAAAACATTCAACTGAAGGTTCACTTAGGTCCCCTCCTCATCCTCCCCCTCCTCCTCATCCTCCTCTCCCTCCTCCTCTTCCTCCTCCATCTCCTCCTCTTCCTCCTCCTCTTCCTCCTCCATCTCCTCCTCCATCTCCTCCTCCATCTCTTCCTCCTCCATCTCCTCCTCCCCTCCTCCTCTTTCTCCTCCTCTTCCTCCTCCATCTCTTCCTCCTCCATCTCTTCCTCCTCCATCTCCTCCTCCTCCTCTTCCTCCTCCATCATCTCCTCATCCATTTCCCCCATCTCCATCTCCTCCATCTCCTCCTCCTCCATCTTCTCCTCTTCCTCCCCTCCTTCAACTCCAAACTTATTTTTCCATCTGTCACTTTCCTCTGTAGCTACATCTCATTTTTTGACCTCTCTTTCAGTAGCATTTTCTCCCTCCCTCTCTCTCCCTCCCTCCCCTCTCTCTCTCTCTCTCTCTCTCTCTCTCTCTCTCTCTCTCTCTCTCTCTCTCTCTCTCTCTCTCTCTCTCTCTCTCTCTCTCTCTCTCTCTCTCTGTCTCTCGGTCTTCTCTCTGGACACCCTTCCTTGTCCTGGTGAGCTTTCCTACTTAGTTACTGTTCTCCTTGGTGCGCTCTTCATAAGGCCTGTATGTGTGTGTATGTGTGTGTGTGTGTGTGTATGTGTGTGTGTGTGTGTGTGTGTGTGTATGTGTGTGTGTGTGTGTGTGTGTATGTGTGTGTGTGTGTGTGTGTGTGTGTATGTGTGTGTGTGTATGTGTGTGTGTGTGTGTGTGTATATGTGTATGTGTGTGTGTGTGTGTGTGTGGATCTTACCGCTTCTGCATCCAGTCTGCCTCAAACAGGCAGAGCGTGTTCTCGGTCCACACGTCTGAACAGACACACACATGTGGCCTTCCTCATGAGTGTTTCTGGTGTGGTGGCTGCTCACACGCTTACTGTCTCACACGCTTATCACACGCTTACTGTCTCACACGCTTATCACACGCTTACTGCATCACGGTTACCTCCTGCTCACTGTCCCACACGCTTATCATGTTTACTGTACCACACGCCTACTACACACCTGTTCAATCCTTATCATGTGTCAAATCTGCACTTGTCGATGCCACTGGAATCATCAATAGGTGCGATGAAGACAGTCAAAAATAACAATGACTTGTTTTTCTTTTGTTTTTTTCTTCCCTCTTTTCTGTCTCTTTATTTTATGTGTTTGTCTGTTTCTGTCGTTTGTCCCTCTGTGTGTTTTCTCATCTTCCTCCTCGTAACCTATTCACCAACTGCTCTTTTCCATCGTCTGCCCTCACTACTTATATTTCACATCCTTTTCCCCTGTAACCCCCCCCCCATCCCCCATACCTAACTCTCTCCCTCCCCCCTCCTACCATCAAATGTGTGTTTGCCACGGGGAATATGTTTGTTTTTGTTTTGTTTTTTTGTGTCCTGTGTGTGTGTGTGTTCTGTGTGTGTGTGTTCTGTGTGTGTGTGTGTGGCGGGGGTTCCCCTGAAGCCTTGCTGCTGTCTCCCCCCCCGACAGTGCCTAGTTTCTGCTGCACGGTGGGGGTGGACTGGAAGTCCCTGACCACCCCGGCCTGCCTGCCCCTCACCACCGACTACTTCCCCGACCGGCAGGCCCCTGCAGAACGACTACACCGAGGGCTGTTACGACCTGCTGCCACACACCGACCTGGAGCGGTACACACACACGCACACACACACACACAGACCTGGAGCGTTACACACACACACACACACACACACACAGACCTGGAGCGGTACGCACACACACACACACACACACACACAGACCTGGAGCGTTACACACACACACACACACAGACCTGGAGCGTTACACACACACACACACACACACACACAGACCTGGAGCGGTACGCACACACACACACACACACACACAGACCTGGAGCGGTACGCACACACACACACACTCTGACCTGGAGCGTTACACACACACACACACACAGACCTGGAGCGTTACACACACACACACACACAGACCTGGAGCGGTACGCACACACGCACACACACACACACTCTGACCTGGAGCGTTACACACACACACACACACACACACTGACCTGGAGCGTTACACACACACACACCTGGTGCAGTACACACACACACACACACACCTGGACCTGTACAAAAACTGCATTGCAGCACCAGTTATCAACACCAGTTATCCCCCCCCCCTCTCTCCCCCCCCCCCCCCCCAGGCGTGATGACGAGGCCCCGGTGATGAGCGCCCCCCAAGTGTTTGAGGAGTTCATCTGCCAGCGGCTGATGCAGGGCTACCAGATCATAGTGCAGCCCAATGTCAGGAAGTCCCAGCCCGCCGTGGCTCCGCCTGCCGTGGCCCCGCCCCACAGCAGCAGTCCCCTCTACTCCAGAGGTGCCCCCCCTCTCACACACACACACACACACACACACATAGTAGCTGTGAGAGGTAGTGTTTTGGTCCTCTTGACTGATGAGCAACAGATGGGTTGATGGATAAGGTCATCCGTTTAATGGCTAAATTAACTACTCAAGTATTAATGAAAAATAAACCGAGTTTCACATTAATCTGATTCAGTTGTCACATACATAACATTTTAAGTGCAGCAAATCCCGAATAAACAACAGTGGGGCTGATAATGTGCAATGAATAAAACATTTACAGTTCTACTATGCAGAGTGGGAGATGCAATAAGTGCAGTCATTAATTCACAATTTAAATTACATTACTGACTTATATTTGAAATTCTCATCTCTTCTCCACTTCCCCTCTCTCCTCCTCCCTTTTTCTCCTCCCCTCCTCCTCTCTCCTCTCCTCCCCTCTCTCCTCTCCTCCCCTTTCCTCCTCTCCTCCTCTCTCCTCTCCTCCCCTCTCTCCTCTCCTCCCCTTTCCTCCTCTCCTCCTCTCTCCTCTCCTCCCCTTTCCTCCTCCCCTCCCATCCCCTCTCCCTCTCTCTTCCCTTTTACTCCTCTCCTGCCCTCCCCTCCTCCTCTCATCCCCTCTCTCCCTCTATCCTCCCTTTTCCTCCTCACCTCCTCTTCCCCTCCTCCTCTCTCCTCCTCTTCCCCCCCTCCTCTCTCCTCCTCCTCAGGTCTAGTATCCAGACCCAGCCCTGTGGAGGAAGAGAGTCAGTACTGGCTCAGTATGGGACGGACCTTCCACAAAGTCTGTCTGAAGGACAAGATCATCACTGTCACCCGCTACCTGCCCAAGTCAGTCTTCACCGGCACCATGTCACTGTAACCTGCTAGCACACTTAGACACTTCTCTGTTCACTAACCCCCCACGTGGGTGTGTGTGCGTGCTTGTGTGTCTTTGTCTGTGTGTGTGTCTGTGTGTAGGTATCCGTACGAGTCAGCACAGATTCAGTACAGCTACAGCCTGTGCCCCCCCCACTCTGATGCCCACTTCCTGACCTGCTGGGTGGAGTTTGGTCACGAGAGGCTGGAGGAGTACAAGTGGAACTACCTGGACCAGTACATCTGCTCGGCAGGCTCTGAGGACTTCAGGTACACACAGACACACACACACAGACAAACACACTCACGGCACACTCACTTTGACAAACTCCCTCTTCCGCCCCCCCCCCCCAGTCTGATCGACTCTCTGAAGTTCTGGCGGACACGCTTCCTGTTGCTCCCCGCGGGCGGAGCCCGGCGCGTTGCCGACGGCGAGGGCCACTGGGACGTGTACGGCGAGGGCGCGGGGACGATGGCGGGCCGCGAGGGGATGACCGGGGCGGGGGACTGGGCCCTGCTGGACGGCTTCATACGCTTTCTGGAGGGGATCAACCGCATCCGGAGACGCCATCGCTCCGACAGGATCATCAGGGTGAGGCCCCGGTACAGTCTGGTACAGTCTGGAACAGTCTGGAACAGTCTGGAACAGTCTGGAACCCAAACAGGATCGGGGGCTTTCAGGAGGAGAGCACAATCTTTTTAGATTTTCTTTTTTTTCGTGAAATATCCCACTGTACCTCTCTCCTCTTCTCCTGTCTCTCTCTCTCTCTCCTCTCTCTCCTCCTATCTCTCTTCTCTCTTCCTCTCTCTCCTCCTCTCTCTCTCTTCTCTCTTCCTCTCTCTCTTCTTGTCTCTCTCTCTCTCCTCCTGTCTCTCCTCCTGTCTCTCTCTCTCTCTCCTCTCTCTCTCTCTCTCTCTCTCTCTCTCTCTCTCTCTCTCTCTCTCTCTCTCTCTCTCTCTCTCTCTTCCTCTCTCTCTCTCCTGTCTCTGTGTAGAAGAGCGGTCCTATGAAGGGTCTCCAGATGAGCGGGCCTCTCTCTCCATTCCCCCCCGAGCCCGTAGCCCCTCCCCTGGGGAAGAAAGGCACTTCTGCCCTGTCCGCCCTGCTGGAGCTGGAGCAGAACCACAAGTGAGTCATTCAGATTCTAGTTCTGCTTATGATTCAGATTCTGGTTCTGCTTATGATTCAGATTCTGGTTCTGCTTATGGTTCAGGTTCAGATTCAGGTTCATATTCTGGTTCTGCTTATGGTTCAGGTTCAGATTCAGGTTTTGCTTATGGTTCAGATTCAGATTCAGATTCTCTGTGAGAGGAACCGTCGCCTCCACCGCCGAGGACGACGACGAAAACCCTCCAAAACTCTCCCTGTCTGACAGGAAGCTCACCCTGCTGATGATGCGTTTCCTGTCTGCAGGTCTCTGGAGGAACAGCAGCAGCAGCAGCAGGGCAAGCAGACCGCCGCCCCTGGCGACCCCGCCGCGGCGACCACGTATGTGGACAGCCCGAGAAAGGTGAGCGGGGGGGGGTGTTGAGGGGGTGGCGGGGTTTGGGTGTGTGTCCGGATCCAGGGCTGTGTGCTGGGACATGTGACGCGCGTTCTGTCACATCACCACCTTGGAGCTGCTTGATGATCATGTAACTGGGCTTGTGGCTCTTTATTTTGAACTGTGGGAGCTTCGCTTTTGGTTCTCTTGTCTCGCTCTCTCTCCTGTACCTGTTGTTCTATAAGTCCTGCTCCTCTCTCTCTCTCTCTCTCTCTCTCTCTCTCTCTCTCTCTCTCTCTCTCTCTCCATCTCTCTGTCTCTCTCTCCATCTCTCTCTCTCTCTCTCCATGGGCACTGGGGGTGTTTTCATCACGTGGCTTCACCTTCCTCCTCTTCATTCCTCTTAATTCCTCCTCTTCATTCCTTTCTACTCCTGCCTCCTTCTGCTCCTCCTCCGCTGACAGGACGCTGCCTTCATTCTGGATTTTATCCGTAGCCCTCTCTCCTCCTACATCAGTTACTCGCAGGTCAGTAGGAATGGGCCCCCTGTGCAGCTGCACCCCCCTAGAGTGTCTCTGAGTCTTTCTGTCTGTCTGTCTGTCTGTCTGTCTGTCTGTCTGTCTGTCTGTGTGTGTCTGTCTGTCTGTCTGTCTGTCTGTCTGTCTGTCTGTCTGTCTGTCTGTCTGTCTGTCTGTCTGTCTGTCTGTGTGTGTGTGTGTGTGTGTGTCTGTCTGTCTGTGTGTGTGTGTGTGTGTCTGTCTGTCTGTGTGTGGTGTGTGTCTGTCTGTCTGTCTGTCTGTCTGCATGAGCGCTACGTAGATGCCACCAAAACGCTGGGAAGGCTTAGAAGCGATCGTCTGGTCCGCCTCCGTGCTTGTCCACGCCTGTAGCTCTCTCTCCCAGTCCGCTGCTGCGTGAGAAAGCATGCTCGTTTCGACGAGGGAGCCAGATAGGGGCGTTTGAAGCCATGCAGTTTCGACCATCTAGTGTCATTCAAAACGTTCAGCCTCGAGGCCTCGTTGGGCCTCGCCCAGGATTGCACGTTGCCGTTGGGGCTTGTTGATATACTTTGTGCATTCTTAGAGCATTTCACACGGACTAGTCACTGCATGTGTTCTTGTTATGCAAATGGTGCATGATATTGAGTGCAAACCCATAGTCATCCAGTTTCACGCATTTCCCGCCCGCCACAAATGAACGAGACAAATGCTTTTAGTTTGTCACTTTGAACTATCAGCATCTCACTCAGCTTCTGCAGAATAAATTTTTTCGAATATTGCCACATTTCTGTGTCAACCAAACACAGAAAACTGTAAATACTGCACATATGTAGGTCTACCGCGCACTTGTGCAAGCGACCAACATATACAAGGAGCTAGACATACCCGTTGACTCATTTATGCCTCTCGATATCTCACAACTGCTATTGTGAATCCAGTAATTATGACCACCCCCGCCCATTCAGTCATGTAATTTCACCTTATTATATTAATGAATGGATAACCATTAGCAAAATTGTTTCCAACTACCAAAGTCATCTACTATGATTCATGAAATGAAAATTATATTTCACGGCTGCATCCTCAGTTAATAAAGCTGTCCCACCCACGTTTGAAAACAAACCGACGCCCCTGTAACTAAGGTAACGAACGACAGGAAGTGAGTTGCTTCTGACTCTGCATGACCCCTCGACCCTCGTGTAGCAGATAGATGTGCTGTCTTGATTGGTCTGTCCACTCACTAAACCTCTGCTGATTGGCCCGATGTAGTTGCCAGCTGATCCAGCAGAAGGTGCCCAGTCGGACGTGGGACCCGGCGGTGCCATGGAAACCAGGTTTGACTGCAGACTATTCTGGTCTAGCGCAGACTAGATTACATGAAGCCGTGTGTGGTCTGTGCTGTGTGTGACTGTTTTCCCGCCTGCTGCTGTCGTAGTGGTCAGTCGGACGGAGGGCCCTTCACTCTGACCTCCTGCTCCACACTTATGGAGATCCTGGAAGCCATCAAACACCCTGCGTGAGTCTGTGTGTGTGTGTCTCCTCTCTGGGTCATAGATAGTGTGTGTGAGCGTGTGTGTGAGCGTGTGTGTGAGCGTGTGTGTGAGCGTGTGTGTGAGCGTGTGTGTCCAGTGTGTGTGTCCAGCGTGTGTGTCCAGTGTGTGTCACACAGCTGTCCTAGGAGAGCTCCTGACCCTGTGTGGGGTCCGTGTGCAGGACAGGTGTGCAGCTCCTACCTGAGCAGAAAGGACTGCCCCCTAACTGCTTTATCAGCGCCGAGATCGTCCATTGGCTGGTCAACAACGTAGAGGGCGTGGCCACCCAGGTCATGGCCGTGGAAATCATGCAGGTCGGTGAGGAGGTCACGGCCACGAACCAATCAGCCGGCGACATGTCAGTGTGTTTGTGAACAGAAGCACACAGTATTATCCAGGGGCATGGCCATCATTTCATATTAAGGGGGTTCCATCTTAAAATGGAGAGGCTACAATTTTCTATCATTATTTATATAAATACAGTGTCCCCAATGGGAGAATGTGTCTAAACTTTGGCTGGTACTGTATATATGCGTGTTGCAGGTGTGTGTTTTGTGGTTCTAACAGTTTCTCTGTGTTGTGTGCTTGTGTAGAAGATGCTGGAAGAGGGGCTGGTGTCTCACGCGTCGGGCGACGCCATGCGGACCTTCATCTACGGCTTCTACTTCTACAGGATCGTGGCAGAGAGAGATGGTAAGGGAACAGGATCGTGGGAGAGAGAGATGGTAAGGGAACAGGATCGTGGCAGAGAGAGATAGTAAGGGAACAGGATCGTGGGAGAGAGAGATGGTAAGGGAACAGGATCGTGGGAGAGAGAGATGGTAAGGGAACAGGATCGTGGCAGAGAGAGATGGTAAGGGAACAGGATCGTGGCAGAGAGAGATAGTAAGGGAACAGGATCGTGGGAGAGAGAGATGGTAAGGGAACAGGATCGTGGCAGAGAGAGATAGTAAGGGAACAGGATCGTGGGAGAGAGAGATGGTAAGGGAACAGGATCGTGGGAGAGAGAGATGGTAAGGGAACAGGATCGTGGGAGAGAGAGATGGTAAGGGAACAGGATCGTGTAGCGTCCCAGCTGGTGAACGCCAGCCGCGTTCGGCAGTAGCGCTGCCCTGCCCTCGTCAGGGTCACTGATCGATTGTCGGCAGAGCCCATATTGATCGTTCTCATTGTGAGTATGTCAGCAGCTCTGTGTAACGAGAGCAGGGACGAAGGTTTACATGTATATAGTGTATATACATGTATACAGTGTGGCCATTTATAAAGCAATACAGTGATGCTGGTGATGTATGTTACTGTGATCATTATGTATAACAAGTTTCATCTATCCATCAGTCTTTTACACAGAGAACACAGGGGGAACAGATTTCCCTGGAGGCCTGATGATAGTGGTTCCCCCCCTGTATATTACAGTCTTACCATTTATAAATCAATACAGTGATGCTGGTGATGTTACTGTAATCATTATGTATAACGAGTTCCAGCTATACACCAGTCCACTTTCCTCGGGCCTACAGGGAATTCTGTTCCCCCTGTGGAGAACAGAGAAGCTTCAAATAGAGTAAAGCAGAGCCGAGTACAGTAGAGTTTAGCCGAGTACTCTAATGTATGAATGTAGACTATGTATTAAATATTTTTCAAACCTTTAGAAACTTTTTTTCACACACAGTGGGAGGGCAGGGGAGAAGTGTTCAACGGTGTAGCAAATAACCTAGACCCATGTCAGAATGTCAAAATGCAAAACGCAGAATTTACATTTTGGGACTGTTCATTTTGTACTCCGGGACGGCACTGGGGCAATGAGGAAAAAAGTTTGTTGGGAGCCCTGAGTCACACCCATATTTAAAAACAAACCGACACTCTCAGATCAGTTGACTCTCTCCCCCCCCCCTCAGGCCCCTTCCCCCAGCCCCCCCCTCTCCCCGCGGCCGGGGGCTGGTCTGCGGCTGCCCTGGAGGACTTTGCCCTGTTCCAGAGGAAGTGGTTCGAGGTGGCCTTTGTTTTGGAGGAGCTCCGCCCCTGCGACCTGCCCGTCTTCCTGTTGCCATGGCTGCCCAGCCGGCCGGCCTCGTACGCAAGTAGGCACAGTTCCTTCAGCCGCAGCTTCGGAGGACGCAGCCAGGCCGCCGCTCTGCTAGGTACACACAGACCCTCCCCCCGCCCCTCCCCAGCCAATCACAACCCTCTCCCGGCCCTCTCCAGCCAATCACAACCCTCTCCCGGCCCTCTCCAGCCAATCACAACCTTTCAAAGCTCCCTCCAACCCAATCACTCCCCCCCTCCACCCCCTAACCATGATCACAGTGGTCAGGCCCCCTCACTCCACCCTTCCAATCAGATCGAGCATGCCTCTCTCTCCCTCCAATCACAGGCCTCTCTCTCCCTCCAATCACAGGCCTCTCCAGAACTAGTATTCTGGGGATGGCGGGGGGGCAGGAACAGGTGTCACATGGGTTCGCTGGAACACTCATTCCTGTGGTTCTGTAGACTAAATTGACTTGATGCAGCAGAACTGCAGTCAACCCAAATTAAGATCTTCATCCCCTACAAATGAACCGCGGTTAACAAACCGTCCATACAGATTAACCGCGTTTGTGTGTAAACCGCTGGTTCTCACATTAAACCAACAGGTAGCCAGCTTCTCTTAGTCCTAAGTGATAGCTTAGCGACCGCTGTTTCCTGTTTCCTGTTTCCTGCTTCCTGTGTGACACCTAGACACTGGACACCTGCCCTCATTCCCCTGACGGCCGACAGCTGGACTATATGGAGTAACTGTGTTGTGTTCAGAAGCTGGTAGTGCAGGTTACCTGCAGGGCACAGAATTAGCAGTATCCACCTGCCAAATGCCTGTAAAATATGCAAGAGGTTTGTAGATTTTCTACACTCACAGCCAAAAAAACAATGGTAATCTATTGAGTGGCTGGTCAAATTTGAACATTCACAAGCCATTAGGCCGGTGGAAAAAAAAGTTAATTTTGCACCCTGGGTAATGGGTACCTACCTAGAAAACAGAACACATTATGACCCCTCCCCCTCCATCTAGCTTCTATCCTATCAGAACTAGGAGTTGGCATGTATCCCTCTGCATCCAATGGTACTCTTCAACCCGGCAGTTGATTGATAGATCCCCTCCAATCCGATTGCTGATTTATCTAATTTCTTCCAATCAGAGTGTGGAAGATGAGAGTGTCAGTTGGTTGGCTGGTGTTTAGTGCATGCTGTGGTAGTCGTGACTGTGGTACTGTAGTGCAGTGGTGCGACCTGTCCTCTCTCTATGCGCCTCTCTATGTCGCCCGACCCTCGTGACGATTTCACAATGCGCACGCAACATTGTGAGAGTGTTACTGCATTAACTCGGGTCTTAACTGCTTAACTTTTTCTGATTTTTGATACTGGTGTTCTCTCAGTAGTCTGACCTGTGTGCTGCCACACTTTGAAACTATTTTTTCCTGTTAACGACTAAACATGAAGCTTCTCCAATGTTCATGCCTAATGCTAAGGACTCGGCCTTAGGGGAAGCCTACCCTGGACCAAGCCACATCTTAGTCCAGGAATAGGCTTAACCTCATGTCTAGGGAACTGCTTTTTAACCTGAACAGGCATCCATGACAGATATTCTAAACTCTTCTTGCGGTGGTAGTTATTTCTGAGCCTATCCAAGACATCTGGCCTTCTTTCATGCATCAACCCATTTCTGGTGTTTCATACGCGCTTACTCCATCTCTTCCTCTTCTTATCCTCACGTCACCATCTCTGCCGGCCCATCTCTCTCCTTCCATGGTCTCCCTCTCCCACCACTCTTTTCTCTCTCTGTTCTCTCTCTCTCTCCACTTGCTCTCTCCTCTCCTTCTGTCCGCCCCTTTCTCTCCTTCCTCTCCTTCCCCTCTTCTCTCTCTCCTTTCCCTCCACAATCTCTCTCTCCCTCTCTTCTCTCTCCTTCTCTCCCCCTCCCCAGCTGCCACTGTTCCGGAACAGAAGACAGCCACCCTGGACGTGGACGTCAACAATCGCAGCGACCGCACCGAGTGGTGCAGCTGTTATTACCACGGCAACTTCTCTCTGAACGCCGCCTTTGAGGTCAAGCTCCACTGGATGGCAGTCACTGCAGCCGTGCTCTTTGAGATGGTGAGAGAGTCCAGGGATCAGGCGGAGGGAGGCTAGAGCTTAGTGGTTAGAGAACTTGACCTCAGATTACGAGGTTCCGGGTTCAAATCACCTCCTCCAGGTACCTCACATTTCCTTGGATATAAGCGGCTGCTAAACGAATACATTTTTTATGATCAGGGACGTCGGTTTGTTTTCAAAGGATGTCGAGGGTGTAACTGTTTTTAATAACTAAGGATGCTGGCATTTGTTAGTTTTTTTTTTCCTTCTTATCAGAAAGATTTCCGCTTCCAGAAAGTGGGTGGGACACGTTCAACTCATGTCTAATGAAACCCCGCCCCTGTTTATGGTGATGTTGACATAGGCTCCTGCCGACTCCCCTCCTGTGCAGGTCCAAGGCTGGCACAGGAAAGCAGCTTCCTGTGGCTTCCTGCTGGTGCCGGTCCTGGAGGTTCCCTTCGCGCTGCCCTCGTACCTGTACGGCGACCCGCTCCGAGCCCAGCTCTTCATCCCTCTCCACATCCTCAGTCTGCTCAAGAACGGCAGCGATAACCTCTTCGAGGGTGAGGATGCTCTGAGAACCTTTTTTTTTTTTTTTATTACCTCAACTGTCAAAACATTGTATTTATGTATTCAAGGATTGGTTATATTCCATTTCCTTTGTTGATGACTTTCTTATGTTGCGATGATGTGCCAGGTTTTGAGCCGGAGACATACTGGGAACGAATGCAGCTTTTTCAAGAGGCCATACTTTACAGGTGGGACGGTTCTCAAAGTGGATTGCCATGTAAATATGGTGGCTCCACAGTGCTAACTGTGACGATCTTAACACTGCTTCCTAGCTTCATTAAGTCCTCCAATGTCTCCTTTCCTTTCTCCCTCCTTCCTTCCTCCTTCCTTCCCTCAGATTTGGATTTGTTCAAGACAAGTTTTCAGCCTCGGCTTTCAGTTTCCCTTCAGAGAACAAGCCCCAGTACATACACGTCACAGGTAGGTGGTTTTCTGGAAGCAGCATACACAGACGTAGGTGGGACGTACGGCACATTTACTTTAATTATTGTACTCAATAGACCAGAGTGATATGATTTGAAACTTCCCAGGGGAATTAGAGGTCGTGTAAATGACTATATTTGTGTGCCCTAACCTCCTCCTCTCCCTGCCTGCTTCCCTCACTGTCGACTCATCTCTCCGAACGCCCCTCCCTCCTCTGGACATGTCCCAACAGGCACCGTGTTCCTCCAGCTTCCCTACTCCAAGAGAAAGTACTCCAGCAACCAGCAACGACGCCGACGCAACTCCACGGCTTCCGCGAGCCAGGGCCTGTTTGGCTGCGAGGAGCACGTGGGCTACCACTGGGCCTACAACACCATGCTGACCAAGGCGTGGAGGACTGGCGTGCTGGGGGACGAGAGGCTGGCCGACCGCCTGCTACGAGACTTCACCGACTTCTGTGCCAACAAGGACAACAGGCTGGTCCATTTTTGGGACGGTTGTCAGGAAAAGATGAACGCCAGCGCTCCGTGAGAAAGGGACTCCGATCCAAAGGACCCCGATCCAAAGGACATGAAATGGGGTTAAAACTGATATGTATAGACTACTGCCTGATGAAAAATAATAAATTATTTAATTGTATAATCCATCGACTGTGAAACTGTCATGGCATGCATGCAAATGGATGATTTCATGTCAGTTGACCTTAGTGGTAGGTATCATAGCCTTGAGCATAGTATGGTAGGCTATCTTAAGGGTGCCCCTGTGATGAAAAACGGGTTTCTTTACATTTCCACGTACTTACAGGTGTCCGATGGCCTGGACGAATGCCAGTATTAATTATGAGTGCGCGAGTTGAAGGGCGAGCACTGCTTCAGTTTAGCAAAGCTAAGCTACTGCACATTGTATGATGGCATGCGCCCTTTTCAGCGAGTCCGAGGTTACATCTGTCGATAACTGGTTAACATTTATGTCGCTCGCAATCGGCATGGCATGCACTGACACCAGCTATTATAATTTACATGGGAATTTAAAACCTAAGGGCAAACGTTTCATTATAGGTCCATGTGGCAAGCCGCGATTTTATTGAGCGATTTGTTTGCGAAGGCAAAGAGAAGTCACTCGCATCCCTTCGCCCGAGCCTTCCACGCACTCGCGCCGTCAGATGCTGCAACCGAGGATGCAGCACGTCGCACTGCGCAGGCGCGAGCCCGCAGCAGTACTTGGCTATTTATAGAAAGTGACGTCACCATGAAATATCAGCAGCGGCAGCCCTCGCCCCTCACACCCCCCTCTACCGACAAACTGGATTGACAGGACGCTTGCAGCAGCACCCCATGTAAATAGCAGTGGGAGGCCGTAGTTGCTAGTCAGCCGTCGGGTGGAGATAGAAAGCGTAAAGGCGTGGGCCGAGGACCGGAAGAACAGTTAACTAGATATCTACGGCATAAACGGTTGTTTTTTGATTTACGCATCATCAACGTCTAGCAAACAACACTTGCAAGCAGGTCAGGAAACCCGCATTCTCATTTCATCTTCTGTCTGAAGCCGATCTGTTTTTGCTTATAACCGTTTTATTTTTCTGTTTTAAGACATCGCACTTTCAAATAACGTTAGAGCAATTGTAGATAGCAGACTGTGTGAGTGTCTCTACGGTTTTCATCAACAGCACGGCAAGCAGCGACGATGCCTGATAGAGAGCAACTGATACAGAAAGCTCGGATGGCCGAGCAAGCTGAGCGGTACGATGACATGGCCTCAGCGATGAAACAGGTAACGATTACCAAGTGGTCAAGCTTGTCGACCGGATTGTTTTCATATTTCCGTGCACATTATATTCGCTGCCATGTTACCCACAGGTTAAGTTTAAAGTAGCGTTTGCTGGCTTGCTCTCAGTTGTGGAATAGAGGGGATCGTTTTTGCCAGATTGCATCATAATTCAGGCTGCGGCATGTCGCGCCTTTGTTAGCTAGTTGGCTATGCTATATTAATGAGATGTGACTTTCGAAAATATTGTAAATGTGAATTACGAAGTGAACTTTAGAACAACAGCCGAATGTTATATTGCCATATACTATCAGAATGTTGTTCGTATTATGTTATCGCTTTAGAAAATCCTTAAATTGATGCTAGCATCCGACTTAGCTTGGTGCTAACAATGAAGTATATAGGGCTTTGCAAGTTATCCAATGGCAGTGCAGAGCTTCACAGAGGACAGGGCGCGTTCGAACAGGGTGACTAAGATCGAGATGAATTAAATTATAGGTTAGTTCTAAATGCCCTCACTCCTTGTATGAACTGAGCATTAATATTGTATGTATATATATTACAATTTGGCCCATAAAGATGTATTAAATACATAATTTAGCACTTATTCCAGATTTTCCTCTCCGGACAGAAAACGCTCTCCGTGAAATACTGCCTACAAGTGGAAAGAAAAAAAATATGGCAGCCATCTTGGAATATTGCCATAGAAACAACTGTAGGCCTGATTGCAATATAGTACAGGAATTCGAGCAGATTTGTTTATTTGGTTTTGGGGTTAAAACATTTTTTGCCTCTAACTTGAACCTTTAGCCTTTATCCTTTAACATTGATCACAGCATTGCTGACAACAAAATACATTTAAATAAAAAAAACTTTATTTTTCTGCTTCCAGGTGACAGAGCTCGGGGAGCCTCTGAGCGATGACGACCGCAACCTGCTCTCGGTGGCGTACAAGAACGTGGTGGGAGCCAGGCGTTCTTCATGGAGGGTGACCTCCAGCATCGAGGCCAGGGTCGTATCCGACGACAACGAGAAGAAGCTGGAGCTGGTGCGCGCTTACAGGGAGACCATCGAGAAGGAACTGGAGACCGTCTGCCAAGACGTCCTAACCCTCCTCGACCAGTTCCTCATCAAGAGCTGCGACGCTGAGCAGCTGGAGGGTAAGGTGTTCTACCTGAAGATGAAGGGAGACTACCACCGCTACCTGGCCGAGGTGGCCACGGGCGACAAGAACGCG
Source organism: Hypomesus transpacificus (assembly GCF_021917145.1). NCBI lineage: Eukaryota > Metazoa > Chordata > Actinopteri > Osmeriformes > Osmeridae > Hypomesus > Hypomesus transpacificus. The sequence continues at coordinate 187,589 of NW_025814038.1, read as the reverse complement.
GCCGCCGTCCAAGCCTCCGAGGTGGCGTATCGGGAGGCGTACGATATCAGCAAGGGCATGGCTGCCACCCACCCTATCCGCCTGGGCCTGGCTCTCAACTTCTCCGTGTTCTACTACGAGATCCAGGGAGCTCCGGAGCAGGCCTGCCAGCTGGCCAAGGAGGCTTTCGACGAGGCCATCGGACACCTGGAGAACATGAAAGAGGACTCCTATAAGGACTCGACCCTCATCATGCAGTTGCTGCGGGACAACTTGACCTTGTGGACCACTGACCAGCAGGCCACCGAGGAAGTGGGGGCCAATGAATGAGGGCCCCCCCCCCCCTTGTCCCCTCCTCTTCTACCTTGGATAGTCGTTAGCTAGAGTAGCCACGTCATGTCATCAGCCCATTCTGATTCCCCTTTTGTCTTTTCTTCTTCTTCTTCTCCTCTCTCCCCGTCCACTTCCTCATCCGCCCCCTCTGTCTCATCGTGTCGTCACGGTGACCTACTTGTGGGGAAAAAAAGAGGGTTTTTGTCAGTTAAGGCCTGCTGCCCGTCCTCCATTCTTGCGTTTCCTTCTCTCCCGTGTTCACAAGCTCACCTCGACTCTCACTCCCTGTCACTCTCTCTTTGTCTGTCTCTCTCTATCGGTCTATCTTGCTCTCTCTGTCCCTCTCTCTCTGTGTTGGTCTATCTCTCTCTCTCTCTCTTGCTGTCTCTCTCTCTGTGTTGGTCTATCTCTCTCTCTCTTGCTGTGTCTCTCTCTCTCCCCTCCCTCCAAGCTTTCTGAGCCTGGCCCACTTCCTGTGCACTGGTGATATTTGTCCCCTCCTTTCCCCATTCATTGTTGCTGATAATGAACCGATTGGTTGGTATTCCAGTGACATTTATACAGGAAGTTCTGCGAGGACCATTTAGTATGTCTATCACAAAATTGGGTGTCTGTAAAACGCTAATTAGGGAAATGATTGATTTGTTCAGTTACCCATCTACATTCATTAGAATGTTGTGCTTTTCCTTGACTGAACCCTGTTGCTGTAAGACTTTTGTCTGGTGGCCCATCCTCTCTGTCCTGTGTGTTGTCATTGACACGCCCTTATAAGGGCAGTTTGTCTTCACGGGTGATTGGACGGCGTCTGGTTTTTCAGTTCCAGTCGCCGAATAATAAAAACATATTTTGTTTTTATTATCATTATTATTATTATTGTTAATGCGTGGTCATTAAAACAATGCCATTAAAACATTACCTACCATGGGAACTTGTGTAGTTTTTTTCAACTGGAATGTTTATTGTCTTTTTGCCACAGGTTTTTGAATGTCAGTTTCCACGAGTATCAATTCCATGGACTCTGTAACAGGTTCTGTTGGTGAGAGGAGATGGATTACATTCATCTGCTGAGGAAACTATTCAAAACATCACCTGGACCTACACACTCTTACTACACTGCCATGGTATAGATTATGAAGGATAATATTGATGATTTACATTATCTTGTGTTGCCATATTTGGGGTTGGCCTTAATGCAGACGGGTTTAGGTCTGACGTCTGTGAGGCCGTTTAAAACAGGAACAACCACTCAGTGTTCTTGAGTATAATCAGAATCAGAAGGGATTTTATTTGCCATGAATGTTTGCACAAACAAGGAATTTACTTTGGCAGGGAGGTGCATACATTAAACATATAGGAATATTGAAACTTAAATATGTGGACTAACTATACAAAAGGAGCAAAGTCTAGCTAATACTAAGGGGGGTCTAACTAATACTACGGGGAATAAAAAATTAAATATAAGTAGCCCTAATTAACAATCTAACCTAAAAATACAGATAGAGCAAACAATAAGGAAATTGAATCCTCAGTCCTTCCTGATTCCATGGAAGGCTTATCTCATGCTTAAGCCCCCACAGTGTGATATGTTGGCTCAAGCTATCTCAAATTAGCAATGTGTCTTACCCAACCCTTTCACCATCAGGATGTCTTTCTCCTATTTACAACTACAGCGCCCCCTAGTGGCCCTGGTGCTTACAGGCTCCTGCTAAGACTGATATAGAAAACTTTAATGTCCTCAGAGTGGAAATTTGCATCAAAGTAACACAACAAAACAACAATAATCCTAATTATTTTTCATCACCTACAGCAGCCGTCATAAACATAACAGCCTAGGCAGACATTTTAAGGTGCATCAATAACTGCATGCCAAAATTCTAATAAATAAATTAAATAATGAGTATACTGCACCTTCCCTAGGTTTCCATGTATTCCACGTGCCTGGTCCATGTACTGCCCCCCCCCCAGAACTGACCATGTATTTCCCCAAGATCCCCCATGGCTACTGCATCTTATATAATGCAGCAGTGGCGATTTTAGACTCTTTTTAAGGGTTCTCAAGCACCCCTACATTTCATCTCAGCACCCCCTTTTTTTATTATTATGAATCATTATTATCTTACATAAGTTGTAGTGCTGTAACGTAAGAGTTTGCAAATGTGTCTGTTAGTGGCAGATGACAAACAATAACAGGTTCCAAGAGCTTTAAACAGGTTTAATATCCAGTGTTGCCATGCACCTTACAGTAACATTGGTTTTCTGCCAGTAAAACCAAAGGAGAAGAAGTAGGTAGTTAATTTCATGGCGCAGATTAAGAACACAGGTCACATTCTCATTGGGGGCTGAGCCCCCTTAAAGGTCTGATCATACAATCGCCCCTGTAATGCAGCATAGTTCTGTGTTGGTTAGCAGGTGATGTGGGGGTCAATTAGAAAGTAAATTCTGTAAAACGGCACTTACCAACATTCTTTTTCGTGAGGGGAAGTTTCTTTCTGTGTACAACAACGATTGCATAAATCAAAATGAAACCAAAGTATCAGTTGTCAGCCTGATTGATATGAGTAGTTATATGAGGTTAAAACAATAAAGTTCAAGGTTAAGGTAAACCGTTACGAGATGTTGTGATGACTCTGGGTGTGGGTTATATGTAGATACATTTCATAAAAATAAAGCTGTAATTAAAAACTCTCTCTCTCTCTATGTCTCTCTTTCTCTCTCTCTAACCCTAACGCTCCTTCTCCCCCCCCCCCTCTCTCTATCTCTTTCCCTCCCTCCTTCTTACCCCCCCCCCCCCCTCTCTTTATCTCCCACACACCTACCTTGAGGGCAGGTGGTATTTAAGCAGTAGCACAGGTGGCACGGGAGCCACAGGTCGAAAGGGGAGACAAACTAGCTGTTCTTTTGGTCTCCTCAGCTCAGACAAAATGAGTCGGGATTATTTTGGCTTCTCTTTAATGCAACCAAGAAATGGAGCAAACAATGGCACCACTGTCGTATACGCTGTCAACAACCCAGCAGACATATCAGTCATTGTGTTGTACTTTATTCTCGTCCTGGCTGTTGGAATATGGGTGAGTTACTCAATCGTTCTACTGAATGGCTGCGCGCTCTCAAGCTAATTTGCTCCTGTGAATTGTTAACCGCCCGTCAAAGCAAAAGGCAGACGTGGTTCTGTTCGAGACAGGAAACTTCCAGGTGGATTTGTAACGTTGCGTGCAGGAGAAAATTCTGGCAAGCATCTTCTCATACCGTGTTGTTTGAATCACAGAGAGAAATGAGACCAGGTTCACAGTGTGATAACTGTTAATCATTGAAGTTTGTCCAACGGTGATGGGATCATTCTGTACTGATGCTATGCAGCTTTTGTTCCTCATAAACCCCACTAATGTAGAAAAACCTGCCGTCAACCTCAGCTTACTGGCTTGTAAAAGGATCATTAACTAATTTAATTTAACTGTGAATAGTATGAGGCAAGGGAATTAATCCCCCCCCCCCCAATTAAAGTATACTCTTCATTCAGTTTTTTTGTTTGCTTCAAAATGTGTTCTTTGGGCAGAAAATACAAGTATAAGTCTATTATCTGAAGACGGGTTGTACCATGTTTGCAGACTGTGCTGTTGACAGAATGTTGAGATGTCTCCATGTCCCTTTGCAGGCCATGGTCCGTACCAACCGGTCGACGGTGGGGGGGTTCTTCCTGGCAGGGAGGAGTATGGTGTGGTGGCCGGTGAGTAAAGGACAAGGAAATGTTGTGACCAAGATTACTGGAAAGCATGTTATCTTACAGAGGTCAACTTTGATTTCCCAACCGTCTTCTGGAGAACTGAATGACGTATTTATTTGCCAAACCATTACCTGTGCTGTACCAGAGGCGTAGCCACAGGTAGGCCTGGGTAGGCCTGGGTAGGCCTATTTGTTCGAAGGCTTACCCAAAAAGGAAAATGTCTCAGAAAAATGATGCACTGGGTGCACATCACAAAGTAAATAACTAAAAAAACTGAAAAGATGCCTATCCATATTTTTCTAGGCCTTCCCAAAAAGATGATTCTGTCCACGCCCCTGGCTGCCACGATGAGTTTATGATTAAGCTGTATTAAAATGAATCCTTATCAGCTCATTTGAATCTAACTAACAATGAATTACGTGTTTATGATAACATAAAACTATGTAACCATGCGTATCCTCTGCCTATTTTCCTTGAGAGTCCATATTATTCAGTGACGCAATATGGGAAAATAACTGGTTGTATTGCAATTTTTTAAAATCTCAAACCTTACTATGAAAGGAGTAAAATGCTATGAGCTATGCAGACTACATTTTACCATGTATCCTATAAAACAAACCACAGTGATGAAATCGTACCAATTGTACCTACGGGTGATTGTGATTTTCCCTGGTCTCTCTCCAGATTGGCGCATCTCTCTTTGCCAGCAACATTGGCAGCGGGCATTTCGTGGGCATCGCAGGAACAGCAGCTGCTTCAGGCCTCGCCATAGGAGGGTTTGAGTGGAATGTGAGAAAAACATTTACATTACATTTACATTTAGTCATTTAGCAGACGCTCTTATCCAGAGCGACTTACAGTAAGTACAGGGACATTATCCCCGAGGTAAGTAGGGTGAAGTGCCTTGCCCAAAGACAGAACGTCATTTGGCACGGCGGGGAATTGATCCAACAACCTTCTGATTACTGGCCCGACTCCCTCACCGCTCAGCCATCTGACTCCCAAAACAAACGGACAACTTTTGTAACTTCTCACAGTATCATCTTAACCTCTGGCACTGGTCGTTGTAATGTCCCTTATCTCTCCCCTCAGGCAAGGTCAATGGTTATATATATGGTTTATAATCACCCTGGAAACTAGCATTTCATAACAGATGCTACATAACATGCTACACTACCTCTGCATGAAGTGATTATGTCATGTCAAAATGAATCTAAAGTTTACTGTTTGCCAACCATCCATATCCACGTTGGTTCCAGGCCCTTGTGGTGGTGGTTATTCTTGGCTGGCTGTTCGTGCCCATCTACATCAAAGCAGGGGTGAGGATGTCGACAAGCTGGCCGTTCCTCATGTCGCAGTATCTGCTTGATGAGTGACGTGTCCTTGGGCGTGCTAATGCCATCTGGCTGCTTCTAGGTGGTGACCATGCCAGAGTACCTGAAGAAGAGGTTTGGAGGACAGCGCATTCGCGTCTACCTGTCTGTGCTCTCTCTCTTCCTCTACGTGTTCACCAAGATCTCAGTGAGTCCTTAGCCGGCCAGACTCACTACTGACTCACTTGAGAATCCCGGCAGATACTGAAAATGAACTCTTTCTTACTCTCTCACTCTCTTTATCCCTTTCTCTATATTTTTCTCTCTCTCTCTCTCTCTCTCTCTCTCTCTCTCTCTCTCTCTCTCTCTCTCTCTCTCTCTCTCTCTCTCCCTCTCTCTTTCAGGCAGACATGTTTTCTGGTGCCATCTTTATCAACCTGGCTCTGGGACTGAATATTTACCTGGCTGTGATTCTACTGCTATTGATCACTGCTCTGTATACAGTCACAGGTACACTCTCCTCTCACGCTGTCAACACAGCTCCCTCCAGGCACATTGAAATAATATTCCTGTCAAGCATTAAGAAGCTCTTATCTGTATTGTGAATGGTACCATGGATGAAGGGATGAAAGTCCATCCAATATCGCAGCCTCCACTCTCTCCTCGGGGATCCTTATCAGCACTGCATCGTGGGTAATTACCCATGTAGTTTGATAAGTCATGGGCCGACCTCCTGCTGTTGTTCTTGGTCTAATGATGCCTCCATACCTGAACTTTAACATGCCTACGTAACATGGCAATGACCGCTCAATGTTAACAGCAGCACATCCGGTCAGCCTCGATTGACACGCATGAACTCCATGGCTTTGATAGGAAAACACAGCATGTTGTAAACGCGTGGATGAGTGGACGATTTTTACCAAAAGATAACGAGATATTACGAGACGGTAAAAACGAAACACACCCGCTGCTCCCGCACGCCCAAATGTTTCCATCGTGAATTAAAACAGCAGTGGTGATGCGCTCGAACGTTGAATGCTACCTCACGTAGTGAGCTTTGTGTGTTTCCTGTCTCAGGTGGACTGGCTGCAGTGATCTACACTGACACCTTGCAGACTGTCATCATGTTGGTAGGGTCGTTCATCCTCATGGGCTTTGGTACGCTCCTGCTGCATCCATCAGACATCCGAATATTCAAACCGAAACAAGACTGAACTCACTCGGTTTGAGGTTCCAAACTTCCCGGTGTCTCAGTGGATCCCTCAGTGGAACTCCTGTTTGTGTCCGCAGCTTTCAACGAGGTGGGAGGCTACACGAGCTTCCAGGCCAAGTACATGGAAGCCATCCCCGCCTTCGTCGGAGTGAACATCAGCGAGAAGTGTTACACACCTCGACCAGACTCCTTCCACATCTTCAGGGACGCCATCACAGGAGACCTGCCCTGGCCCGGCCTGGTGTTCGGACTCACCATCCAGGCCACGTGGTACTGGTGCACAGACCAGGTGCGTCATTGCTGCCTCCCCCCACTGACACGCAGACAGGCTCGACCCTCTACCCACCCTGGCTCACCCACACACCAAGCCCAGAGTGTCTTAGCCTCGCTTCAGTCCACAAGAAGTGAGTCAGACCTTGCTTTTGAATCCTGGTGCTGAGGTAAGATGGCCAGACAGACTCACTGAGGAGACGATAGTAATGGGAAGGACGTTTATTTTCACACCCAGACAGGAGCCACATAATAGCCCAAGAACAAGCCATTTCCGCCCTGAGTAAAATTCTAGTCGTCTCTCTGTTTATCAAAAGGTCTGTTCTGATATGGGTTTCTGTCTACATGCAGTAGTTTGTTCTTCTTGGCTCACAGACTAAGTGTTTTGGTACTTGCCTGAGATGGAAAAGCATTTCCTTGGATGAATATTTAATCGGCCAAGGCCGAGTTCTCTCATTAAAAGTGCCATGAAACTTAGATTAAAACAGGAAGTTATTGTAAGGATGAAGGAAACCACATCTGGTTTTAAACTTCTTCTACTTAAACGTCTGCTTTGTTTATGTGGTGTGCAACGACTGCATATTCGTTAAAAACAGCCAACTTGAGAGACAGTTTCAAAATTCTCCTCATCTCATCTTGAGATACTATCCTGAATACGAACAGGCGTCAACCCATTTGTCACCACAACACTTCAAATCCTCCCCTTCCGTGTGTCGTGCTCGGCAGGTTATTGTCCAACGTTGTCTCTCTGCGAAGAACCTTTCTCACATGAAGGCCGGCTGTATCCTGTGTGGCTACCTGAAACTCCTCCCCATGTTCCTCATGGTCTTCCCTGGCATGATGAGCAGAATCCTCTACACAGGTGAGCTGCCCACACAGACAAAACAAACGGACCCGAAGGATAGTACTCGAGTTGACGGATGCTTTTTAACACACATCTGATATAACCGCGGTTTATAAACCCCCTTGATAGGTTACACATGCATCTTTAGACTAAGCGAGTTTAATGTTGAATATTTCTGAAGTGTCTAACTTGGGCAGACAGTCTTGCCTGGGCCCGGGATGAGCATCTTAGATGGGGCCCCCCCCGCACCCAGATCTATCTCCTTTTCCCTTCCTCTTCCTCTCCTCTGCTCCAGTTCTGCCCCCCCCCCCCCCCCCCCCCCGGACAACAGACCCATTTGCCCCCCCCCCCCCAAGCGGGGGGCCTGCTCGGAGTGTGTGCGGACTGTATGTGTGTGTTGTGTGAGTAACGCTACACTCGTTTTGTCTCTGTGTGTCGCCCAGATGAGGTGGCGTGTGTGGACCCAAAGGAGTGTCTGCGGTATTGCGGTGCGAGTGTAGGCTGCACCAACATTGCCTATCCCAAACTCGTGGTTGACCTGATGCCAAACGGTGAGCGACTGGCCTAACCTCTACCGGCGACACCAGGCCAGCTTGTGATGAATGACAAGGACACTTTTTAAACACCAAATGTGCTTTCAAGAACAACTTGTGTAACCATAGAAAACCTTCCGTAACATTTCTTATTTTCCTGCGCCCTTCCATCTCTTCTCCGTTGGGTCTTTTCTCAATGTCTCCTTTCTTTTCTTCTTCTCCTTCTCCCCTCCCCTCGGTCTTGTCTCCTAACCCCCCCTCCTCCGCCCCTGTCCTCCTTGTCTCCCCTCCTCCTCCTCCCCTCCATACCTCCTCCTCCCCTCCTTGTTGTCTCCCCTCCACTCCACCTTCGTTCTCCTCCTCCCTGTCTCCTCTGCCCCCCCTGGTTCCTCCCCTCCTCCCCTCCTGCCCCCCCTGGTTCCTCCCCTCCTGCCCCCCCTGGTTCCTCCCCTCCTGCCCCCCCTGGTTTCTCAGGTCTGCGAGGCCTCATGTTGTCGGTGATGCTGGCCTCTCTGATGAGCTCCCTCACCTCCATCTTCAACAGCGCCAGCACCCTCTTCACCATGGACATCTACACCAAGATACGCAAGTCAGCCACTGAGAAGGAGCTTATGATCGCTGGCAGGTAAACCCAGAACAGGCACATTAGGGTGTTTAGGGTGAATCAGGGTTCCCTTGGGGTGAACTTAGGTGCTTCCACTCCTGTAATACTATGTGTGTGTGTGTGGTGTGTGTGTGTGTGCAGGGTGTTCATAATCGCTCTTATTGGGGTGAGCATCGCGTGGATCCCTGTGGTACAGTCTGCACAGAGTGGGCAGCTGTTCGACTACATCCAGTCCATCACCAGCTACCTGACCCCGCCCATCGCTGCCGTTTTCATGCTCGCCATCTTCTGCAAGCGCGTCAACGAAGCCGTGAGTCCCGCCCCTGCTTCACCTCTCCTCCAGGAGGCGTTCCTTTAGGCTGCCAAAAGAGGTCGCCTAAAGATCCATCTAAAGTGGTCGTAGAAAGATGACTGAGGTTATCCGTCGCCGCCCAGCGACGGCGTTTCTCTGTCGTTGCATCTCCCAATCCGTTCAAAGGTCCCTGGTTATCACGACACATTTATTGCCTCTCTGCTTTCGGTCACTACTTTCATGTTCGTGTTTGTTTAGCGGGAACTAGAGCATGACTAAGCACTACATCACAGATGAGGATGATAATGATGATGTCTTTGCCCCTCAGGGTGCGTTCTACGGGCTTCTGATTGGCCTGTGCATCGGCCTATCCCGGATGATCGCAGAGTTTGCCTTCGGCACGGGGAGCTGCGCCGAGCCCAGCGTCTGTCCCACCATCATCTGCGGGGTTCACTACCTCTACTTCTCCATCATCTTGTTCTCCATCTCCTGCATCCTCATCGTGTCCATCTCCCTCATGACCAAACCCATCGAGGACAAATACGTGAGTGGAGCGTATTCACCTCAGAGTGTGAGGTCGTCTGTCGAAGGGATGGCGAGGTTTTAGTTGTCTCCTCTTATACGTTGCATTGAAAAGAGAAAGTCTGACTAATACGTTGTTATGATGACATGAGTTAACAGTTAGCCCAGTGCCATCCCAGTCGAGATCATACGTGACTCAGTGGTAATTGATTTCCACTTCCTGTCCATCATTAACTTCAATTCCCAACCGCCTTCTCTACGTCAGGCTAGTTCACGGAAAACAAAATGTCTCTGAAATATGCAGGATTAATTTGTAACGTCTTGTAAGCTGTTAACCGAACGTGTGTAAGAGGTTGCAGATGGTGAGAACCCCCCCCCCATCCCATAGGTCATCACTGTAACTGTGTATCCTGTGTGTGTATGTGTGTCCTGTGTGTGTGTGTGTGTGTGTGTTCCTCTCCGCCCCCCAGCTCTATCGCCTGTGTTGGAGCCTCAGGAACAACACAGAGCAAAGAGAGGACCTGGAAAAGGACGACTGGGTCGACAACCAAGACTCCCTGGATATAGAGGGTGAGGGAGGACAGCATGCAGTCCCAACACACACACACACATACACGCACACACACATAAGCACAGACATGCATGTTCACACATACACACACACACATACACACACACACATACACACACACACATACACACACATACATACACACACATACGCACACACACACACACACTCTTCCACCCAGCCACATCCTCCCCTCATCCCTGTCCTCCTCTCCCGGCAGAGCCCACGGAGGAGCCTGGCCGCTGTAAGAAGCTCTTCCTGGGCTTCTGTGGCCTGGAGCAGAGCAAGGCCCCCAAGCTCACCCAGGAGGAACAGGAGGAACTCCAGAAACAGCTGACAGACACCTCTGAGGTTCCTCTGTGGAGGAACGTGGTGAACGCCAACGCCCTCATCCTGCTGTGTGTGGCCGTGTTCCTGCACGGCTTCTACGGCTAAGGCTCTCCCCTCGGGAAGGCCCCCCCTGCTCCTGTGGTCCTAAGGGAGTCAGGTGGCTGAGCGGTGAGGGAGTCGGGCTAGTAATCTGAAAGTCGCCAGTTCGATTCACGGCCGAGCCAAATGACGCAAGGCACTTCACCCTACTTGCCTCTGGGGGGAATGTCCCTGTACTTACTGTAAGTCGCTCTGGATAAGAGCGTCTGCTAAAAATGTAATGTAAGCTGTTTGTGTCGGTGACCTAGCGTTGGGGCTGTTGGTACTTCTAAACCTGCTGGACTCAAACACTACCTGGGAAAGACTTTACGAGGGTATTTCAAGGGTGTTGCTTTCAAGACTGAAGGGGTTGTGTGTGTGCAAATTGCACTGACATGTTGAATATTTTATAATTAGGAATCTCTGCCAATGCCGGTATAAGCTGGCATGGTCAGATAGCTATTAATCAGAAAGTTGTTGGTTCGATTCCCGGCCGTGCCAAATGACGTTGTGTCCTTGGGCAAGGCACTTCACCCTACTTGCCTCGGGGAGAATGTCCCTGTACTTACTGTAAGTCGCTCTGGATAAGAGCGTCTCCTAAATGACTAAATGTAAAGAGAAGTGAGTGATTGGAATGTATGGTGTTCGCTGCAAGACTTTGCAAAAATGATGAAAGCCTAATATAATCAGAATAAAGCTCTCTATGGTATTTTCCTTTAATCTCGTCATAGCAGTTTGGTCCTTCCAGAATACAGAGGATAAAAAAAAAAAACTTTGCTAGTAATGACAATCAAACGTATAATCACGTACTGCCTTATGTTAACAAGTCGTATGCGACCAAAGTCCATACTGGTGCCATATCCTCATTCCATTCTCGTTTGTTCTGTAGCTAGTTGTTAATAAGTGATGTTTCAAGGATGGATTCAACTGCTGTGAATTTCCTCAAATCCTTCTTCTTCTGCATCTGTCTTATTACTGACCCCTGCTGGACACAAGAGTACCTTGTGTGAATGTAAAATTACATTTAGGTAATTTAATTGGAGTGGGTCATGATATGCATTGATGACAGTGTTCATAACAACCTGCATAGCATCCCTGCATTTTGTTTTAAGGTTTTGTTTGATAAAATGTAAAGATTTTGTTTAAACCAAAAATCCCTGTAGAAACAAACAATGTTGGCATTGAAGATTAGTAGTTCAAGTATCATGTTCTGCTTTTATAAATTCCCCTCTCGCTCTAGACCCGTCTGGCAACTTGTTTCAAAGCACGTTCTTCGGTGTCACATGACAAAGCCTAGTAGTCTTACAGCCCCGTCAGAAGCACCCTTCCTGTACCATGGAGTCAGATGGCTGAGCGGTGAGGGAGTCGGGCTCGTAATCAGAAGGTTGCCGGATCGATTCCCGCTGTGCCAAAATGACATTGTGTCCTTGGGCAAGGTACTTCACCCTACTTGCCTCAGGGGGAATGTCCCTGTACTTACTGTAAGTTTCTCTGGATAAGGGCGTCTGCTAAATATGTTAATGTTTTGCATAGAGAATACACACCCACCAGGTAGGCAACTCTATTTGAAGCTCGTCGCTGTTGATCTAGAAGCTCTGAAAGCCCTGTCTTTTAACACCTGTTGGCGCGTCAGTATTTCATCCAAGACGTTCTCTGCAACGCCATCTGCCAGCCACAGGACAACCGCTGAGACTGCTGTGGAGTGAGAATCCACTCCTCTGAAATTTGTGTCAGAAACAGGCCGGTTTATTATGGAAGCAAATCAGTGACATAATGTTTTGAATTTTAAAAGGCATTGACTACTTCATTTTGAAATTTAAACGCCACTGAATTTGTTGGTTTTGAATTCACCTCTAACATTTAAATATGAATTTATTTAAATATAAATTGAAATTATTTATTCTGATTCTGATAAAAAAATTCAAGGTTCGGAAATTCAGGTTGCTAAAATTTGAACCGTAAGATCCCAAAAATACAAAATTAAAGCTTGAGAAATTCAAATACAAAAAATTTCAGGCTGCTCAATGTTCAAATGGTGAAATTCAGATCCAAAATATTCAAACACTAATTCGAACAGAACAATTTCCAGCCGAAAATATTTGAGGCGAACAGTTTTGAGCTGAAATAATTTTGATTGCAACATCCGGGATACCTAAGATAGGCAAGGCCTATCCTGCAGCTCCACCTGGATGAGAGGGTCCTGAGGAGAGAGGCCTGCAGCTCCACCTGGATGAGAGGGTCCTGAGGAGAGAGGCCTGCAGCTCCACCTGGATGAGAGGGGCCTGAGGAGAGAGGTCAGCAGATGGGCCCTTATCAGAGAAGTGAGATGGTTCGATTGCATTCAGGCTTGATTGCCTTACCTATCCATGGTATCCTGGATATTTCAATCTGAATTTTTTCAGCTCCTCAAATTTGAGCAACCTGATTTTCCGAACCTTACATTTTTTTATCAGAATAATTTTTTTTTTATCGTCAAAAACATTTTGTCACTGATTTGCTTCCATAGTTGATAACCATCACTACCTGTTTGGTTCTTTGTCCCATGATGAAGGACCTGTATTGTTGTTAGTACTGGGAGGGCGTCAGTTTCCCCATCTAGATCTGTTCTGTTACTGTAGCTACAATCAAACAGTAAAAACGATACATGAACACAATTAAACACATTTAAACAGATGAGACCAGGCCTATAAGAAAATGTCCGCAACCATAATGTCAATTATCCGCTGCTCCGAGGTAAGCCTCCTATCGATCCTCCCATTAATAACGTCTTCTTTGCCGTCAGTCGATATGTTTGGTAAGCAGAGAGAGGATTAACATAGGCTATATTTTACAGTTGAGGTGCAGTCCTTCAGTGGTGGAGATGGCCCTTTACGCTGCATTGCTGCTACTGTTCGTGATCTGTCGCTCTAAAACCTTCTCAGGCCAAAGTATTTCAATGTTTATTCCCTGTAAGGATCTCCTCCTGACTTTCATTGAATGTTTGCAGACTTGTCAGCACACAGTTTCTTTTTAGAACATTCCAGAAATGTCTATCTTCCCAAGGCCTGGCTGGTCAACATCACTACACAGATATAGATTCTTTTAGAATTGTAGGTGTCGGAAAATATAGGTTTTATAGAATCCTACCGATATTCAGAGAGTTTGGCTGAAACGATGCAGCCATGAAATATGTGAAAGGGTATATGGAAGCTCAAACATTAATATTCTCTCAGAGCTGAGGATTAATGATCGGTCCACATGCACGTCTGCAGATAGAGATGTCAACACTGATGTCAATCCTAGTTATGTAATACCATGTCTGCAATGGCTGAATGATCATGCTGTGTTTCTGCTTAGGACACAGCATGGACGTGCCTGGTATATTGTGTACTGTATGTGTGTGACAGAAAGAAGAGAGAGAGGAAAGGAGAGGAGATGAAGAAAGGAAGAGAGTCAGAGAGATAAACCATCTCTATGATTGTGTTGACCAGCGTCATCTGTCCTGGTTCTTAACTAGGTTGCAGAATGGCATTCATACATATTTCACACGTTCATACATTCATACATACACACACACACACATAAATAGCTCACTGGATACAATCCACACAGGAATCCATTTTGGCTGTTGATTCATGCGTTGTGTTTCCTTTTCTGATGTGCTGTGTGCAGATTAGATCTATTTGTACCAGCTTCCTGTAGTTCCTTCCCTCCTGGCTTATGTAATGGGGATGTGACTGTGTTTAGTGTGTTTGGTGTGTGATGGATTCATATTGTATGTGGAGTATGATTCACAGCTCTCTGTACACCTTCTTCATCTCTCAGTGTGTGTGTGTGTGTGTGTGTGTGTGTGTGTGTGTTCACGCGTGCAGCATGGAGGGAAGAGAGGGGGGGGGGCTGGATTTTTCAAGGCCCTGATTGGCTGAAATCTCTTCATTGGCAACTAGAAAACGTGATCCAGCCTGCAGAGGCACTGCAGCGGAGACTGCAGAGAGAGAGAGAGAGAGAGAGGGAGAGAGAGACATAGAGAAAGAGAGAAAGCCTGGGGAGGAGGGGCGGTGGAGAAAAAGCTTGCAACAGCAACCGAGAGTCAGAGAGAGCGAGCGCGCACGAGAGCGAGGGAGAGAGAGGCGACACGCACACACACACACAGAGACAGAGCTAGGCAGGAGCATGCGCGCGCGAGAGGGTGTGTGTGTGTGTGCGAGCGGCAGAGGCACATTGACGGGAGCCGAGGCAGTGCAGCAGGAGAGAGAGAGAGAGTCGCGCTGACGAATGACAGCAGCACGATAGTCCAAGAGGAAGAGCGCCTGGAACCAGAGAGAGGACGAGAAAAGACGCGAGTGAACCGCCAGTGAATATCTGAAGACCCGGAGCCCGGAGACCAGGAGAGAGAGAGAGACATAGAGAGAGAGAGAGAGAGACATAGAGAAAGAGAGAGACATAGAGAGAGAGAGAGACATAAAGAGAGAGAGAGCGAGAGAGCGAGAGAGAGCGAGAGAGAGCGAGAGCGAAAGCGAGAGAGAGAGAGAACAGGGGGTGGGAGGGATGGAGATAGATCGGCCAGCCACAGCACTGCGCGGAGGATCCAGGGGCAGGGAGGGAGAGTGAAGGACAAAGACGAGCGCTCAGAGGAGGAGAGGAAGTTAGGAGGAGAGGGAGAGCTGCTTGTTCGCCCGCTGGAGTGACTCATCGGCCCCGCTGACAGACCGCTCCCTCCATCTTTCCAACCTGCCTTCTTTCGTCCTTGTGATACGGCAGGAACGGAGACCTTATCTCCCCTTCGCCTCCCTCCTCCTCTCGGAAGCAGTGAACCTTTCCCACGTCTGTTTTAGGGAGCTCGAAGACAACGTTCTCGGTCCCAGACTGTCAGCCGAACTTCGAGGAATAACAGGAGCGCTTTCACATCCGAAACACGACAGGACTGTTCATCTTCCTCGACCTAAGCCCACACAACACCGATTTCCTCCCGGGCACAGCGCCACGACAACGCGGACGGCGAGGAGTGCGTCGACAGGAAGGAGCAGAGAACCAGGCGAGGTGAGATGGAGGAAAACATGAGCGTCAACGTGTGTGCAGAGGCGCAGGGTCTGTGTCCTGTGTGTGTGTGTGTGTGTGCCCCAGCGTGTGTTCGCAGATCTGTGTTTATCAATGGACATGTGAACGTGTGTGAATGTGTTTTTGTCTCAGGGGTCGTGTGCGGATCTATGTGTGTGTGTGCGTGCGTACGTTTCTTTGTCTTTGTTGCATTCCAGGTTGTGGTTGCAGAGGTGGTTGCATCACAAGCAGTATTCTAAGGACACACACACACACACATGCACGTTCCTCTAAATAGATTCTGTCAATGTGTTTACTGCGCAAAGGGTATCTTGAGGATATCTTGATGGTATCATATCTCTGGAGGTTATGACACTTGACAGACCCGCCCCCCCCCCCCCCCCCCCACCAGCCCCCCCCATAGAGAGACAGGCAGACAGAGAGGGCAAAGGGGGGGTGGGTGTGGGTCGTGGGTGGGGTGTGTGGTGGGGCGGGGGGGGCGAGGCAGGAACTGCTTGTTCTGTAGCTGTCAGCGTGGTACAGAGTTCTCCTTATTGACCGTGCGGCAGCGGCGGCGGTACTGGTGCAGTCTCAGTCTCTGGCTCTGCCGTGTTGCTGTTGCATAACCAAGGCTGCTGGTGCACCCCTCCCACATGCAGCGCTCAGAACCTGCTCTCTCTGACGGAGCCAGGGACCAGGGCTGCACACAAACACACACACGCAGGCAAGCACAAAACATACACAAATAGGCATACACGCGCATGCATTCGTATGCACACACACACACACGCACACATACGTATGCACCAAAACACACAAATAGGCAGATCCACGGCGGTGCCACGCACGCCCGCTAACGACCCCGACCTCCATCTTGTCTCGCCGTCCCAGCCCGGCGTGGCGTGATCACCGCCCTCGTTCATTCACAACCCCCAGCAGCCAAAGCCTGAGACACAGCCTCAGCGAGAATCAATAGTCCCCGGGATATTGACCCTCGTAAATCTCCCTCCCAAAGGCCGTGTGTGTGCGGAGGAGCTGTTATGGTTATGACTGTTGTGTTTCTGCTGGTGTGGATCTCTCGGGCTCCCCGGGGAGCCTTGCAGCCCGGGCAGGCAGGCTGGCAGGACGGAGCGTCAGGATGGGATGAATCCAGGAGGAAAATGGCTGATTGTCTGCTGGAAGTGACGGGAGATGAATTCTTTCAAACCCTCTCGACCCGCCTCACACCACTGAGTCACAAACCGCTGCCGAAGCTGACACGGATTAAGTGAGAACACAACAGAAAACACAAATACATGGACAAAAAAAGGGAATTTAAGGAACATCCCACTTGATGTGCGCTTGTGATTTGATACATAGCAAACATACCGTTGATACAGATATTGATGTATATTCCAGAATTTGACCAGCTTTTAAGACAAATCAACAACTAAACAACAAGAATGTCGACCCCCTTAGCGCTGTGTCGACAGCAAACATCACCACCTGGGGGGATGTTTTCTCCCTGATTGCGTTGTTTTCATTTCGGCACTCCGCAATTCCCACCGCAAATCAGCTCTGACTGATCACGTAGAAAGCTGAGGATTAGCGTGAGGCAGCTCCCTGCCCATCATGTTTATGTAATCATCATACATGCTCGCCCCCACGGACGGAGGTGGAGATACGGGGCATGGAGGTGGACACCCATGTGTGAGCAGCGGCTCCCCCCACTAGAGTGCTCCTGTGTGGGGGACAGAGGCTGCACCACCAGGCCCGCTGGCCGGGCGGCTGGTTCCAGTCATAGGGGTGATCGTCTGATGTACGAGGAGGTCGAGATGGAGGGAGAGATAGAGAGAGAGAGAAACTGGGTGGGGGGGGGGGGTAGGAGAGATATGGAGAAAGAGCAATGGTGATAGAGAGATAGAGAGGGTGGATGAGAGAGAGAGAGATGTAGAGAGAGAGAAATGGAGATAGAGAGAGAGAGAGAGAGAGAGAGAGAGAGAGAGAGAGAGAGAGAGAGAGAGAAATGGAGACAGAGAGAGAGAGAGAGAGAGAGAGAGAGAGAGAGAGAGAGAGAGAGAGAGAGACAGGCAGCTAGAGAGATAGTGAGCAGACAGGCAGGTGGGTGATAGTGTCTCTGACTAGGAGGCGCCCTGCTCCTCTCAGCTCTCCGCTCTGCACAGGTGGAATGCTTCCAGGAGGGAGGGCGGGGAAGAGGACTGGACAGAGCTTTTTGTGTGTGTGTGTGTGTGTGTCTGGGTCTTTGTGTGTTGATGTGTTCTAGTGGAATGTAGTGGGTGGCATACTAGTTTATGTGGGAGGGCAGCATGGGGGCGAGAACGATGTGCTGTGTGTGTGTGTGCGTGTGTGTGTGTGTGTGTGTGTGTGTGGGCCTGTGTTTCCGTGTGTTTGCAGGTTGAAAGCAGCTATTCTGGCCGTTTAGGACTGAGATCTGGGATGGGCCCTCAGATCAGTCGTCCTGCCAGAAAACATCTCTTCTCTCCCTCCCTTTCCTGCCTGTTTGTGCTGACGAGGTCACATGGGCACATGATTTCATTAGCTTAATTCCAGGGGATGAGGAGTGTGTGTATTTTGTGAGTGTGTGAGTGTGTGTACAGTATGAAGCTACCGTTGGGCTGCTGCAGATCTGCTGCTCCTCCATGTTGAGATAAACCGAGACTCTTACATAACCGGAAAAGACCGTGGACGAGTAGCCTGCCTATGTTAGCTCCTCCTCCACCCCCCCCCCCCACCCCCCCCTCACCCAGTCACCGAACTAGATTTGAATTTGCGATGGCTAATCTCCGAAAGAACCCTGGATATCGGTCATTCGAAGTGCGAAACAGTCCCCGAGTCCCTGTGTGACTTGGCTAACATGCATGGCGACGGTGTGTGGTGTTTGGTGTGTGTGTGTGGGGGGGGGGGGGGGTGTGGGGACTGGAAAGATATGATATGGCAGAGGATGTGTATGGATGTGGTGTGCGGAAAATGAACACCTCATGAACTTCCATAGCCGTTGTTCGCCTGCGTTAGGAACCACACGCATTTGTCTGTTGAATTCAAGTGACACAAGCCGTGTTTCTGCCTCGTCTGAGTCAGTGCCTCGTCTGAGTCAGTGCTCACACCTCTTGGCTGAGCTGGTGTGGGTGAGCGTTAATGTGTGTGAAAGGGAGAGAGAGAGGGTGAGAAAGGGGTTATTTTTGGAGAAGTGTTGCGGCACTGCGGAGCCGGAGGGAGGTAGGCTAGCAGCTCTGTCTTTCTGCGACCGACGGTAGGATGGATGGAGCTGCCGTTCCAGAACATTCCAGACCGTCACACACACACCGTCGACATACATCTCCATCTGTAGGAGATGGGATGGAGGAGGAGAAATCTGCGCGGCGTGCTTTGTATCATCGTGTGTGTGTGTGTGTGTTTAAGAGTGTGTGTCCATTTGGGGTAGGTGTTAATGGATTAGAGCTCTCTGGCTTGTGAGGAACAGCAGTCACTGCTGTGGAACGCCAGCAGAGGTTGTGGTAGAAAACCCACTGTGGAGGTGCTCGGATGAAGACTCCATAAATAGAAAACAGGATGTCGCTGCTCTTCTTTTGTGCTCCCTTTTTTTCTTTCTCTTATTCCCTCCCTCCCTCTCTCTCCTTTTCTCTCTCGTTCACTCTCTCTCCTTCTCTCTCTCTCTCTCTCTCTCTCTCGCTCTTTCTCTCTCTCTCTCTGTCTCTCTCTCTCTTTCTCTCTCTCTCTCTCACACTCTCTCTCTCTCGCTCCCTCCCTCCCATTTGCTCTCCTCTCCTCGGCATGTAGGTCACCTCCCTCGTTCTCCATTCTCTCCTCCGGCATCACGTCTGTTTAGAGCGCCGTCTGGAAGAGAAGAGGTGTGTCATTCCCCCCCCCCCCCCCCCCCCCCCCCCCCCCCCCCCCCCCCCCCCCCCGCTGCTGGCCTCACCACCAGCCGCCCATGATGCGTCCCGCACGTAGCCCAGGTCCATTCATACTACACCCCCAGATGCTGCACTCACATATGACTACCACATTCCACAAGAAGCCCCCTCTTG
Organism: Hypomesus transpacificus; assembly: GCF_021917145.1. NCBI lineage: Eukaryota > Metazoa > Chordata > Actinopteri > Osmeriformes > Osmeridae > Hypomesus > Hypomesus transpacificus. The sequence continues at coordinate 167,942 of NW_025814038.1, read as the reverse complement.
ATCCCTCTCGTACTCCCTAGCTTGCTCACACACAAACACATACACACACACACATATACGTGTTACATGCAACCTCTTCACAAAGCAGGAAGTGTAATGAGGGCTGACAGGATGCTGGAGGCTTGAGGACAGTGGAAGACTCACCGACAGCACCCCCTTGTCTCCTGTTGTGCTCTCGCAACACCACGGGCTCAAGCTTCGATAACGTAAAAACAGAATCGCTCGCGAGCGGTTCATTGTGATTTCAAAGGAGAAGGCGACATCCTCTGATGCCGCCTTCTCCCTACAATACCGTTATCTTCACAGAACAGACTTTGTGGTCATTCGTGCCACATCATTGTATACATTTTTGATTTTTCCACCGTGTTAACGTGTGAGGAAATGACTAAGCAGGGTGGGGAGTGACTGCAGTTTCATATCTGGTTTGTAATAATTCAATCCACCAACCCTGTCCTCTCCTCTCTCCCCCTAGGGTAGCTGTGTCAGAGGGTCTTTGAGGACATCTGCTGCTCCACCTGACCACCTACTACATCTGCTGTCCCGGAGTCCCAGAGGGGCCGGGGGTAACAAGGACACAGTCATCCATCAGGCCCTTATCAGCCTTCAGTCTGTTCGCCTCAAGTGGAAGGACTGACTCTGGAAGTCAAGCGCCCCTTCACCCCCACCCTCCCTCCCTCCTTTGAGGGCTGGTTTCGGACCAGAGGAGCCATTCCAAGAGCTTTCCGTTGCCCTCTGGAACGTTCTGGAACGCTTCCCAAATAAAGACCCCCCTACTGCCTGCGTTATCAGCTTGCCACCAAGGGGGCCAAGATTTTGCTTTGCCACATTGGACTAAGAACAGAGAGGGCTGTCTGCAGGTTGTTCTTAGACAAAAACACACACACACAGACACACACACAGACACACAAAGACTGTACCACAGCTTTGAAACAGGAAGTAAGTGTTCCTGTTCAGCGACCACGTGGAAACAAACTCCTTGACTGGTTTGCGTCAGCTTCCCCTGGTCAGATCGAAAGAGGCAACGTGGGACTAGATGACGCCAGTTTCCTAGAACAGCAGAAGAGCTCTGTACGAGGCGAACAACAAACAAAAAACGCCTCTGAACTCGAAACTTGCCATTTCTAAACTCTGTATGTGTCGGGGTCAACGTCTACTGTGAACACTTGAGATTATTTATTGCTGTTATCATTGAGAACATATCCCTGTGTATCCATGCTGCTTGTTGCACAGTTGTGGTGTTGAAAGGCTATTGTACATATCTCCTGATCGTGTCTATTACAGTGTGTTCCATAAGCGACTGCCCCCAAACAGGGTCTCGTGTCCCTAAAAGCCACAAAAAACGAACTGTTGAGCTGACCGACCGTTAGCCTGTACAGCTGGACTGTTATCCCGGCTCTCTATCAGCGAGCTGTTATCAGCACACTGGGTTCCTGTGTTCCAGGAATACTGCACTAGGGTGTGGAGCTCCAACCAGCCTCGTCCGTCTGCCTGGCGGGCTCCGGGTTCCAGGGCCCTGTGAAAGCAAAATGGACAGAGCCATTCGTCCTCACGTCCCCTCGAATGGCTGACCGCGAGACGCCCTCATCCGTGCACAGCCCACCTTCGCCCTCGGTCCCAGACCCAGATCCAGGCTTGGGCCCGGTCTGAGAGACTCCAGCCACCACCCCCCCCCTCCCCTTCCCCCCTTCCCCCCGCCCCCTCTCTCTCTCAGACAGACTCCCTCCAGCGAGCGAATGTCCTGCCTCAGGCGCCAGACCGTCACCATCCCCATGGATACCGTCAAGATCATCCAATCGGAGAAGTTTCCCCGGGAGTGTCCTGTGCCCGTCACGCAGCCTCGCTACGTCCCTTCCCCCAGGGTGGCCTGGGATGGAGGGGGCGAGGGCGAGATCATCGTCAACCAGGCGTGCAGTGACCTGGCCCTGAAGGTGACAGGGAGCACCATGGCGGTCGCCCCCAGGCCCATGATGTCCCCCCAGGTGGCCCATCGGGAGCAGAGCTTCCAGGCCCAGCGCAAGGCCGGCACCACCACCGACATCTGCTACCACCAGTTCCACTACAAGATGGAGGACGTGATCGTCAACCAGTACGTACTGCGCTCCAACTCCACCTCGTCCTCCGCCTCGTCCTCGTCCTCGGGCTCCGCCATGCCCTGCGAGCCCCTGGACTGTCCCACCTGCGGCCACGCCTACAACTTTGCCGGCAAGCGGCCGCGCATCCTGTCCTGCCTGCACTCAGTGTGCGAGGAGTGCTTGCAGATCCTCTACGAGTCCTGCCCCAAGTACAAGTTCATCTCCTGCCCCACCTGTCGCCGGGAGACAGTACTGTTCACCGACTACGGCCTGGCGGCCCTGGCTATCAACACCAGCATCCTGAGCCGCCTGCCGTCTGACCCCAACGGCCCGGTGCAGTGGGGCGGGGAGGCCGACCGCAGCTGCTACCAGACGGTGCGCCAGTACTGCCAGTCGGCCTGCACCTGCCACATCGCCAACCCCCTGTCCTCTTGTGGCATCATGTAGGTGTCGGAAGCCCTCCTGGCAAGGCTGAGCACTGTCCTACCTTCCCCCTCCCCCTCCTCAACACCCCTGCCCTCTCCCAGTCCCGTCCTCCCTCCCTTCCTTACCCCCCTTCCTCTCTCTCTCTTCTCTCTCATGTACATACAAACCGCACCCACCACAGATGTATCTATATATTTAATAGCACAGGTGGAAGCTGTCTGGGACTGAAATGGAATCGTGAAGTGACACTTGCTGATGAAACAGAGAGATAAAGCAAATAAATGTATTTTATGTATGGACTGATTCCTGGACTGAATCCTGGACTGAATCCTGGACTGAATCCCTTTCACCCTCTGTTGTTGGGATGTGTTTGTCTCTTTACATGGGAATGCCCAGGGAGGCTCCTCCCCCTCAACCTAGGCTCCTCCCTCTCAACCTAGGTGAATAAAAACAATAAACAAGTTGAACAAACAACAAATCCAACCAGCTGTTGTTTGGTGTACTGGGTATTCTGGATATTCCCTTCTCTGGGGCAGCACATATACAGGAAGTTGGCTGTCTTGGTGGGTGACGTGCTACTGTTAAGGGTTAGGTCAGTGTAGGAAGTGTCTCAGTGGTTACAGCATTTTGCTGCAGATCAAGTGTTCACAGGTTCAATTCCCCCCCAAGAAGTTTGTGATTGACTGAATACAGCATCATTGTTAGGCATAAGCAGGATCAGAATGAGGGACTGGATGACTGTTAAGAATACTAAAGAAAAGGACGAGAGCAGATGAGGTGTGTCGTTTTCTGGCTTTATTATATCTTCCAGTCAGAACTTTTGCATTAGAGGTTGATTGACTTAAGTATACCATGTACAAGAACGCCAGTACAGCTTAAAGTTACATTTACAAAAGCAGCGATATAAAAAGATATAAAACATTTTACACATTTATCGGAGAATAAATTATTTGGATACAAATGGAGCAGACAATAAATAAACAAATACTTCAGATGTTAACAGGAGTGGAATGGCAGGATAGGCCGGATGAAGGGCGGGTTTGTGTCGGTCAGCTGCGATGTCCTGCGACAGCCCGGTCCATGATCACTGGAGCCGTTTTGCTTCTTTTAAACAAGTCGCCCACCCAATTTTTTATGGATGGATGAGTCTGTGAGCTTTGTTAAACAGAAAGAATCAAGCGTGAGAAAAACTACTCAAGATGGTTTGGGTGAGGCGTTTCAGAATCTGGGACTAATGTGTGTTATTGTACACACAGGATTTTGGCTGTTTCTGGGTGAAATATTCCCAAAAGCGGATGCGCGGGCCAAATGTGCTCTCTCATTGCTGCTTCCAAGCACACAGTGCATTAGCTATGGCCCAGTGCACCTGCAACATAACTGGCTGCCATGTTGTTACAGCCAACACAGTCCTGATATAGAGTCACTGTGCGGCAGTCCAACTGACTGAACAATGCATTCGTTTCTCCTCTAGGGGTCACTGTTTTTAAAAACCTCAACACTTTTTATATTTTACCTGTTTTTCTCTTTTGAGAATGAATGTTTAAATCCTTCTCGTTTCAACGAGCTAATCTTCAGTTTCCAAGACTTGTCTTTCGTCGCTGTGTCTCCCTTTGTTTTCTGCTGATACAAATGTTGGTCAGCATATTTAGACAGATGTGCCTTACAAGCAACAAAAGCTAAGTATAATCAAATGGTACGTCTCAAAACAGACCAATAGAGCCATGCCTTCAGTTCTAAAGAGTGGGATACGGTAGGGTTGTACTGTAGGCTTAACATATGAACAGGAGGCCTTTACCAACAATCTTACCTGCGTTTTGTCGTCTTCTTGTTCCAGCAAAACGTCGCTGTTCAGACACTGCCGCCTAGTGCCCATATTTACCGTCCCTGCGGAAGACAACGTTTACAAATGTTGGTCCTTTTTGAATTTCCACCCACGTGCACAGAAGGTCATTGAAACTAACATAGGCCTACACACACACAACTTGGACGATTGACAAACGTACTTTTATTAACGTAGGCCTACTTACTTTGCCGCTGTTGAGATAAGAAATGCGTGTCCGACATTGACCTTTGACGAAAGTCACCTTGTCCGTCTTCATTTTGACAAGGTGGGAGGATGGAAATGTCAGTGGTTTTATGTTTTGGACTCTGCTCGTTCTTTTCATTTACTTTACAGTCATGTCGGTGGGTTTCGGTGATCTGAGTCATAAAACAGAAAGGTGTTACGAACAGTACGCCCACACATGACGACTAGGCTACTTCATTAACTTGGCTGAAGTTAAGCATTCCTTTCCCAGGACGTCATCATCTTACCTGACTCAGGAATTGTTGCGCCCGGACAGAATCCATTTCCATCTGTAGCCTTTGGTTTTGCAACCGTAATTTGGCCATTTCCTCCAACACCCGACACAATTTCTCCAAATAGCCTAAGCCAGGACTAAGACCCATACTGATTTCTTCCTGGATAAAACAAAAAATAACGTGTTTAATGAACAGAACTCTAAACCTTTATTACAAATAGCCTCATCAAATCGTGTGATTCAAAAGGCTATAAACACATTATTTGCCAATAATGTATTATTACAATAAAACCTTAGTTCATGTTTTAGATATTTCCCTGCAGGCCTCTGCATAACTAGATAACTACCCATTCATTTGAATCAGGTGTGTTGGAGCAGGGAAATATCTACAACATGCAGGGCAGGGGGTACTTGAGGACCAAGGTTGAGAACCACTGCCTTAGTTGAACAAAGATAATTCTAACAAATACTCCATAATACACACGTTTAGCAAGGAATACACCAGTGTAGGAATGTTAAAACCAAATATTAATTTGGACTTTGAACCTCTAAAGATAACAAACTAAAAGCAGGTAGTCAAAATGAAAATTGGCTTTAAATGGTGTTGGAATTTGCCGGATTCATTCAACACATCACCTAGCTTGTGTTGCTATCACATACTGTGGTTGAATCAGTCATCGCAGGGGCACAGATGAATAGAGAAAGAAGAATATTTCTGTATAGGATAGGAATGTGTTGACGGCCCATAGCAGGAAATAAAGGATATCTACTCTCAGAAAAACGGTATCATCTCTACCATCTGCCCCAGAAGGCATGTCTGTCAGGGGTCGGCAGAAGCACCGCACACACGCACATCCACGCTCCTCACGCTTGTGGTTCAACTAGACCGACTGGTTCATAGTACAGCTCCAACAAAGACTGATAGACTGGTTTGCAACATGACATAAGACATACAGTCTAATTAATAGCATGTCTGGAACTGTCTGCTACTGTCTATAACTGTTTGCGTGTGTGAGTGAATGTGTGTGTGTGTATCAGATACGATTGACATGAAAAACACATGATGGCCTTTGTACTAGACCCAATCAGATTGTTTCAGTGAAAGACTAAACAATGATCAGTGAGCATCAAGAACAGCTGGCTGGACCAGGAACTCACCTCTGTGTGAACAGACAGCCTGTCCTGATAGAGCGACTGGGGTCGTTTGGGTCTCTCCCAGGTCTGTTGTCTCCCCTCCGCTGGTCCCACCTTCCTCCCAGGACCCAGACTCCCTGACCTTTGACCTGTCCTGACAACCTGGGAGCTCTCTGTGCTTAGGGAGGCCGTGTCGCACCGTTTCCGTGGCGCCTGGTCTCCGGGCAACGGCGTGTTCTTCTGTCTGCCCAGCTTCCTGTCCGTGTCTGTCCTCTGCAGGGCCTGCTCCAACTTGAGGTGCATGGCCACGGCATGTTCCGGAGAACCCAGGGGAGCTTGGGCTTCAGTGAGACCGAGCGACAGGGAGGAAGAGGAGGACGAGGACGGGGGGAGGTCGGGTGACCTGGGAGGACAGGGGGAGGACAGGGGGAGGTCAGGTGACCTGGGTGGGGAGGGGGAGGACAGGGGGAGGTCAGATGACCTGGGAGTAGAGGGGGAGGAGGAGACCACCACCTCTCCTCCTCCAGCGCCCACCAGGTCTGAGTCTGTATCCGTGGTCGTCCCAGGGTAGTGTGAGGAGGGCAGGGAGAGGACAGGAGGCTGTGTGTCCATCCCAGGGTAGTGTGAGGAGGGCAGGGGGCTCACAGGGCTGGCCATCTCCAGCCCAGAGTCCCCGGACTCAGACCTGAGAGGAGAGCTGGGGTGAGGTTTAGACAGCGGCTCGCTCTCCGACAGCATGAAGGAAGCCCTGGAGTCCGTGTCTGGCCACTTCCCCGCAGTGTCTGGGACGACTCCCTCTGACACCCAGCTCTCCAGAAGGTTCCCAAAACTGCTGTACAGATTCATCTCCAAAAGCTTTGGCCTTCTCCTCCCCAATGCCAAAAAGTCCTCTTCTTCCCTCCTTCTTCTTCTTCTTCTTCTTCTTCTTCTTCTTCTTCTTCACTCCTTCCTCAGTCGTGTTTACTCCTCAAGTTACGTGAAGAAGACACACAGCAGCATGGGAACAGTTGCTACTGGTTCGGGGAACTGACTCACGAGTGAAGTAACACAGGTGAGTCTGTGATGGTGTATTTGAAATATTCTGTCAGTCTGCCTACATTCTCTTGTCACGCCTCCCTATAAATCTTGCTGTCAGAGAGCTACTGATTGAAGCAGGCTGTTTCCTGTTGAAACTGACTCACCTGAACACCTCTTGACCCCTGTCCTATACAACAAACATGATAAAACTCAGGTATGAGACTGGCAAGCTGTTAAATGGCTCAGCCAAAACTAAATGAGTCTTTACATTACTTACAAAGGTGCTTCACAAACCAGTCAGCGTGGTAGTTAAGAAAACTAAAGAAGGCCTGCTTAAAACATCAACATTGTATTTGACTAGGATTATATTCTTTTTGTCCACAACAACGCCCTGATCATGACCTTGGCTGAGAGATCAGCTCTTGTGATGACAAGAAACAGGGAAGATGATTGAGGGGTGAGAAGGTACTAATATAGAACAAACCTAGACATACCGACAGGCCTTGTAAGGTCTGTGACTTATCTCACACAAAGCTTTGTCTAAAGACCACATGGCATGTGTGAGATGAGACTGAATTCCGGTGTGCTGATAAAAATCTACATTCCTGATGGCAAGTGAATGGTGAGGGTATGTGTCACTCAGTCATAAGCAGCACCATACGTGATGACGTTTACATTCCAACAGTCACTTACAATGCTCTGTAATTTGGAGTTCGTTATCATGTGTAGATACCCGCAGTAACATCATGTCTGCACGTAGACTCGAAGTTGTCTGACAAATAAGCTGCCTGACACGTGATATTATTATTAAGTCCATGCTCTACGGCCCAGTGACGTCAGCAGAATATTGTAGGCTGTGCATTACGTTCTGCGATGTATCGTAATAGCAACTAGGTTGACAGCTCGTTGACGAATGATGGATGATTATTTTTGTAGTGCGGATTAGTTGCCACGCTCGGGGACTTTCACTAGATGTCAGTGTAGGCAACAACTTGTAAACAAGTTGTGCAGTAAATTTATTCCCAGTCGATTCACAATAATAAAAAGTAAATAAATAAATAACAATAATAGCAATCCTACTACAGCTACTACTGCTACTCTTAATAATAATTATAGTTTTCTTATTTAGTTGAGGGCGTATTTAGCCTATGTAAAAACATGGACAGAAATGTAAGGTTGTACTTACAAGCCTAACAATTAAGAAACACGCTATGCATACATTAAATGTAGAAATAGCTATTCTATCATATTTCAGATTTTGAATGTAAATGTTTTTTCTTTATTTTTTTTCCTGCGAGTCTACAAAATAATGTAGTAATTAACTGTTTGTGATTAAATGACGACACAGCTGCCCATCTACCTCATAATGGCCCCACGGTGACGAAATAATAGAACCTTGACCTTAGTCTGAACGATGACATTTATCTCTTCTCAGACCCGACCTCTAGCAACCACCTGCAAACACAACTGCACTGTGTCTTGGTTTGCACTTGTGTCCGGCGTCGGCGGGATTTAGCGTCCAGGCAATATGGAAGAATTTCCCCCTAAATTTAGCAAGGTTCTGGTGACACCTGATCCACAGTACATCCCGGGGTAGGTAAAACATAGACTTTACCATACAAAATAAACACATAATGCACACATAAGGTTGAGACGTTTAAAACAATACATAACCCTATTGCCTCATGTTGTGTTGACAGTTCAAATGTGCCTACTCTGCACAAAGTGAGTAGGATACAATTCAATGCTGGTGGGCTATTCATTTGTTTACTATAACTTAAGTGGCGTAATGAAAACGGTATCTGAACCAAAGCGAGCGCACAAAAACGTGCAACAACAAGCAGTCAGTGAGGTCGAAAGTATTTAGTGACAGTGATATCACCAATGGCAACCGTTCCTGGGGAAAGAAACAACAGAGTCTATAAAACATTGCGTCATGGAGGCTCGTTCTCCAACGTCTTTGTGCCTTATGGCTTGAATCAGTAGCCTCTGTTACACATCCAACTGCATCTGCTTGTCCCTCAGGTATGCAGGTTACTGTCCCCAGCTTAAGTACAATTTAGGGAAGACCTATGGCCAGCTGACCGCCAAACTGCTGACGTCTCCGGAGGTTGCGTGCTCGCGGCGCCTGGTCCTCCATTCGGGCCGCTTCCCGTCCACGGAGACAGACACGGGCCCACGCGACGAGATCTGGAGGACTCAAAATGGAGAACGCAGGAACCTGGAAAGGATGATTCCGGGATACACCGGTGCGATTAATCCCCACGCACGCAAGTACAATATGTTTCAAGGTGAGCACCGGTTTTGAAGTGTGTTTCTGTGTGTTTTTAAAAAAATACAGGATTTGTACCAAAAAGCCAGAACTATTTCTCACGTACATACGCGGAGACGTGTAGAGAGGCACTGACAGAGTTCGACAGAGACCAGCATAGGAGGGCTCGTCTGCGGTCAGCCAAGCCACTTCTAGTAAACAAAACCTCAACCTCAGGGAACAAAGTAAGCACACACACACACACACACACACACACACACACACACACACACACACACACACACACACACACACACACACACACACACACACACACAAAGCTCATGGTTTTCCCTGATTAATATTGCAAGGTGAAGATTCAATGTCAGTTGTGTGTAATGTATCCATCACACACTCAACTGGGGCCGACATGGTAGGCCAGGGGAGCACTACAATCAGTGCCACCTCCCGTTTACACCAATTACAGCCTTTGCTGGTTCACAGTCATTATCCCAGCACAGGTGTACTGTAACAGGAGGGTAATTACTGTTAGAAGCTTGGCTTTATCGAATCAAAACTATCCTTGTCTTTGATTGTCTCACAAGAAACAGCATAGCCACACTGGGCAACCAAAAACGATTTTATACTATATTTACATTTAGTCATTTTCATTTAGTCACTATATACGTGTGCGTATGTGTGTGTGTTTGTGTGTATGTCAGCAACTAGAAACCCCTTTGACAGCCATCTCGAAGGAGCCCGCCCCCTACAGGGCAGACTGCTGGACACCCAAGGGGTCACCCTACTTCATGGATGACAGCAGCCCCCACAAGTACTTCATCTCCGGTACAGAACATCTCATCCTCATTCGGCTGTACCGTCTACAACGTCCACACACAGCCACCCATTGTGCACAAGCCTCAGGGTCGACTCTGTTCCTCTTATGTCCTGTGTGCAGGCTTCACAGGCTATGTGCCCAAGTCCCGCTTCCTGATTGGGTCAGGATACCCTATCACAACAAACAAGGCTCTGATCCAGTTTGGGAAGGAAATGAAGAGTGATGTCACGTCCGTGCGCTTGCGAGGGGAGGAGCCAGGGAGCCTCCCGTCTCTGCCCACGGTGTACTCCTCCAAGCACGGCCTGCTGCCCTCCTACACAGGACACGTCCCTGGTGGGTCCCAGCAGACGCCACCGCACCACCACCAATCACTGACATGACCACACCACCACCAAACACTGACACCACCACCAATCACTGACATGACCACACCACCACCAAACACTGACACCACCACCAAACACTGACACCACCACACCACCACCAAACACTGACACCACCACCAAACACTGACACCACCACACCACCACCAAACACTGACACCACCACACCACCACCAAACACTGACATGACCACAAAACACTGACACGACCACCAAGACTGACATGACCACAAAATACTGACATGACCACAAAACAACAACATCACCACAAAATACTGAGATAACCACCAACACTGACATCACCACAAAATACTGAGATAACCACCAAGACTGACATCACCACAAAATACTGAGATAACCACCAAGACTGACATCACCACAAAATACTGAGATAACCACCAACACTGATATGACCACAAAACACTGAGATGATCACAGATGATTTCTGCACAGTACAGGGCTTCAGAACTGAACTGGACTCTTGTGTTCATAGATTAGCATCAGTTCAGTCTCTGTGTCAGTCTAACAGGTAAGTGTGGTCCTTTTGTCCACAGGTTACAAGTTCAGGTATGGGCAGACCTTCGGACAGCTTACCCACAATACACTGGGCCTCAGGGGCTCCTAGAGGAAGACGGAGGCCTGGTGATGGAGCCCACAGCCATGAAATGGATCAATAAAAGAATACACAGAGCATGAAAGTGTTAGTCCTACTCAAGAAATGTACAGGTCTTGTATTTTTTTGAATGGTTCTCAAACCAGGTAGACGCCACTGCACCGGGTCAAACTGTATTCAGCAAGTGAAGGAAAATGTGGGGTGAAATTGAACATGAAACGATACAAATGAAACCGTTCTTTAAGTTAGTCTTTATTTGCAAAGGTTGATTGTCACGGAGCACCTAGTATATTAGAAGGACCTCATTCAAAGGTTGTGGGTGAAGGATACTGAGGTGGGGGCTGATTAACTCACAGACGTCACATTATTACAGATACTGTTAAACTAACTCTTTACCCTCAGACAAGTGGAGAGACACACTTTGCTGGTTGTCTATTCTTTAGCTCAAAATCAACCTGTAAGAGTACACTTTCATGTACTTTTTGTGCAAAGTAGCTCCAATCGAAACACTATTCATCTAACCATTCCACAAATCTAGATCTACAGTACATACATTAACCTAAATATGTACAAAACAATTCTGTCATACAAAAACACCATCGGGGAAAGGCGGTGACGAAGATCTAACCACACAACACAGGAGTAAAGTAGCACCTTGTTTTATCAGCGTTTTTATCTTCACATGCACGCGAAAAAAAGAACCAAGAAAAAAATAAAGAACCATGCAACGTGTAATTGGATTTGTCTGGTGTTTCTCTAAGGCAGCATCCTAACATAGGACCAACCAGTGTAGTAGGCTTGTGCATGGGGTGTTTGGCATCAGGAAATACATCCTGCCTGTGTAGCTTTCATTTCCTGTGGACCAGAAGCAGACCTGGAGGTTGTTGGGGGGTCGGATGGCTGAGCGGTTAGGGAGTCGGGCTATTAATCGGAAAGTTGCTGGTTTGATTCCTGGCCGTGCGAAATTACGTTGTGTCCTTGGGCAAGGCACTTCCCCCATACTTGCCTCCGGAGAATGTGGAGAATGTCCCTGCACTTACTGTAAGTCGCTCTGGATAAGAGTGTCTGCTAAATGACTCAATGTAATGTTGTTGGGGCTGGAGGGTGTCTGTGAATGCAGAACACTCACAGACAATCAATCCATCAAACTTTAGTCATCTAGAGGGATTATCTTCGGAGCGGTGTGTACTCATACGAAGACAAGAGGACACCGCATGCATCTCTGGACAAGGATCTGGGTTCTTTCTGAAGGGCATAGGTCTCTCTCAGTTGTCTAAGGCAAGCCCATGACATCAGAAGATACTCAGCAGAATCTCACAGGATGATTTCAAGGTGCGCAGGGAGTAGCTTTCAGAAACAGAGTCTGAAGTCCCATCACATTATAGACTACGTTATAGAAACGTGAGAACTTCCAAATACAGGAATCATAGGGACGTGGTTAGTCCACAAGGTGTTAATGCGTACAGTACAAAAGATCTAGCAAACACCATCAGTCATGCTCAGACACTAGTATCATCAGGTCTCACTCTCTTCCTGTTTGTTAAAAACAATAGGTGTTTCTTGTGATGACATCACAACACGCCATGCTGTGTTCTAGATTTTTTGGTAAGAGTGTGTGGCGCTTAGTTTTCTTGGAAGGCTCAGTGTGATCCTAGTGAGGCCGTGTCTGTGTGAGAGGATGGCTCTGGAGGATGGGGTGAGGCCCTGGTCCTAGCCCCAGTCCTAGCCCTGTTCAGTGTGAGGCCCTGGTCCCAACCCTGGTCCTAGCCCTGGTCCTAGCCCCGGTCCTAGCCCCGGTCCTAGCCCTGGTCCTAGCCCCGGTCCTAGCCCTGGTCCTAGCCCTGGTCTTAGTCCTGGTTTTGTTCTTGGCCCTGGTGCTGTTTCCGGCCCTGGTCCTGGCCCATGACGTTTCCCTGTCCAAACTGTCTGGGCCAGCAGGCCCAGCTGAGACCTGTCCAGCTGCAGCCAGTGGGAGGGTCGCCTGCAAGGGCCAAAAGAACAGGTGAGCACATCGTCATGGGAACACCCACACCCAGGAGCTGCTTAGAGAGTCTTACCTTCTAGCGGGAGTCCCGCCGGAGCTTGGAGACGCGTTCTGTGTCCTGATGGAGGAGTCTACCCTCGATCCAAACAGCTTGGCCCACCTCAGGCCTCCCTCAGGCAGACTCTCACCCGCAGGGTCAGCCCTGGCCCTGGAGCTCTCCCTCTCTCCCTCGCCCCTCCTACGTAACAGCTTCTCCGCCTCTCCTCTCTTCCCCACTCCACCCTGCGCCCCAGAAGGGTTGTTCACGTTGTTCCGACTGCAATCCTCCCCCTCCACCACCCCCTCCACGTGAGCAGGCTGTCTCTGCCACCACCCCGGGCTGGGGGCCAACCACAGGCCCCGGTCGGACCCATCCGGAGGCCTCTCTCTTCTCTCCTGCTGGTCGACCTCTCTCCTCCCCCCACAACCGTGGAGGGGTGGTCCGGGCTGGGTGGGCTCCCCTTCGGCCCGGCTGCCGTCTCTGGGTCCCTGGCTGGAGGCGGGTGCCACTTCCTGGATGTCGGCTCTCAGGATAGGCCAGCTAGACAGGAGGAAGGTGGAACATGGAGGAGGAGGGAGATCCTGCTCCTCGCACCACAGGTGTCCGTTCTGCTGGAGGCGGGGTTCCAGAAGGAGGTTGAGGTCAAAGGGCAGCATGGAGAGGGGTTGCACCAGGAGGAGAAGTTCCTGGAAAAGTGGCTGGCAGCGCCCCTGGGACATGGGTAGGAAACCCCAGGGATGGTAGTGAGACATGACCAAGTCTGAGGAGAGGGGGGGGGGTGAGGAGGAGCGAGGCAGGTAAGTTACTTTTCTCGTCAAGATTAATCATATTTGTGAGAATAACGGAATTGGATCGTGTACCTTTTTGGCTGTGAAGGTGACTCAGCCAGAATTCTAAGGACCTCAAGCTGAAAGTGACAAAAAATGTGTCATCACCCATTCCAAAGTCATTGTGGTTTCTTAAAGCTGCAGTAGGTGATTTTAAATAAATTACAACACATGAAACAACGTCCCAGATTCTTGTCTAAACTTCCACGCTTTCTGTTTTTATTTATTTATTGACCTTTTGTACCTTTAAACCAGAAGTTGCACTGCTCAGATAGATAGAAATGGGCTTACTTGAGCAGGCCCATGATGAAGGCCCTGAGTCTCATGCAGTGGCTGGTGAGGAGGGTGCACTGTTGGACCTTGGTGACCAGGCTGTGGAGCACACGGGTGGATGGACCTGACACAGGAAGGGGGCGTCGGGTTATGACGAAAGGACTACAACTACCATGTACACAGCGGCTGTGAGCCAATCACAACTTGAGAACTACAGAACCACCGACAGCACACGACACAAACGGCCACTTAAATCAACCTTGGTTACTCTTAAGGCTCGCTGTGTCCATGTCGACGATTTCTGTGAACGTTTGATTTCTCTTTGTGGAAGGATAAAGTGTTTTTTAATGTATGATGCAACTGAATATCACCATAGCTACCTGCTTGTGTGAAAGCTTCCACCGTGCTCCAGGAGTGGTTGGGGAGCTGGCCGATGATCAGGTCCAGTTTATGGTCCCGAAGGCCATCCAGGAGAATGTTCTGGATTGTGGGACACAGATGTTCCAGAACCAGACCTCCGATGGTGGAACTTCTGGAGCTGTTGCCTAGTCTCAACTGGAGAGAGAAGAAGAAGAAGCCATGATGTTCCCATGACGACTCAGAACACCACATCACAAACAGTAAACATCCCCAGTCATGAAAAAAATAAATATTATGATTTCACGATTCTCTCTGATTATTCATTCATCGCCGAGCATCTTTATGCAATCTGAGTGATCAAAGAGTTGTATTCCACCACTGCTTGGAGTCGGAGCCGCTGTGAGTGACTTAAGTCTTGTTCATTCAGAATCTACCTTTTCCTCATGGTCTCGACTGGTGCCAAAATGAGCCATGATCAGATCCACAGCCAAGCTCACTGCTTTGAGCAGACCTGGAAAGAAGAGCAGGAAAGCAAAGCAGGGTGTCACCAGATGGGTTTCTTTACGCTCACATGTATGACTAAATCCCCTGGGAGACAGATAAGGAATAACAGCACTCGTGGTGTTCAAAGGGAGACTTATGGGACACATGGGGACTGGTCTGACATGTGCTCGTGATTAATTAGAACGTTATGTAAATGAGGAAAGGAGCTTTGAAATGCTGAGTTGTCCGTTGCGTGCAACGGAGAATTATATCTATCACTGTCTATGTCTCTGAATACTGTCTGCCATCTGCCTCTCTTTTCTTCTCTCTCTCTCTGTTTCTCTTTCTTTCTCTCTATCTTCCCTTCCCTCTCCCTCCTTGTTACTCTGACTCTCTAAAATGTCAGGGTATATTCTTCATGCATATTGAATGTGCCTACAGTTCTGTAACCAGCTAAATGGACGCCACTTTCCCTGCGCATGCTCCCCCGCAATGATGAAATTAACTATTTATATTTGTTATTTATTTTTATCTATTACTATGATTCGTAACGCTGAAAACAACATGTGTCATGTGTGTCATATCACACATGAACAGCGAAGTAGTGTGTGTGTGTTTGTGTGTGTTTGTGTGTGAGTTTGTGTGTGTGTCCCTGCAACACGCCGATACACACTCTCACTGGAGCTTGGAGGCTTGCTCACATAGGCTACGGAGCGGATGGCTCAGCCAATCCCGTGCAGGGAGAGATATAAATAGGTCATGTTTGAAGAGAAAGCCCCTTCAGGGTTTTTGAAGGCACTGCTACAGCCAGCTCTATCTGCTTCTCTCTCTCTCTCTCTCTTTTTCTCTATACCAAGGCACAGCACAGGAATCCTAATGACTGTTGTTGGGAAGACTAATTGCATCGTCCATCTTGGATCGTTTAGAATGGGTTTCAGGCAACAACATTCTCCATCTTCTGCTGCCCTATCTTTATACATCAACGGCAAAAAAACGAACAAATGGTATAAAACTGGTTTAAACAATGGAAATCACACACTGCCATAAAAATTGCCTGTGAATCGGAAAATAATGTTAATATAATAATGCACAAAATCCCTGCCCACATACCCTCACCTCCCCCCTCGCCTCCCCCCTCGCCTCCCCCCTCGCCTCCCCCCTCCCCTCGCCTCCCCCCTCGCCTCCCCCCTCGCCTCCCCCCTCACCTCCCCCCTCGCCTCCCCCCTCACCTCCCCCCTCACCTCCCCCCTCACCTCTCCTCTGCAGATGACTGATGGACAGGGATTCGTACGAGGTCTCAGGCGACAGGCTGAACTCCACGGGCGGACGGTCGCTCATGGTGAAAGAGTCTCCAGTCCAGCTTGTTTCCTGTCCTCCAGGACAGGCCTGGGAGAGCAGGTAGCCGAGGGAGGGCAGAGGGGCCCTGGAGGGTAAGGCCGTGGCCGGGCTGTGGAAAGAGGAAGTTAGGTCTATGGGAGGTGGAGGTGGAGCTTCTACAGCAGCTGGGAGGCGAGAGAGGGACACCGGCGGGCTTGTGTGAGTCCGGACAGGAGAGAGGTGGACGAGGTCGTAGCAGGTCTGAGCATTGCCTGGGCTGGGCTGGGTTTGCAGAGGGATGTTAAAGATCTTGTCTGGGTTGGAGTGGGGTTGGACAGGAATGTTAAAGATCTTGGCCGGGTTGGGCTGGGGTACGACAGGGATGTTTAGGATCTTGTCTGGTCTGGGCTGGGTCAGGTTTCGGAGGGTGTTGGACGACTGGATGTTAGTAAGATAAGGGCGGGTTTGGATCGAGTCAGTGTGAGTCTGGGCTGTTTGAGCTTGACAGGGGCTGGTGTGCTGTCTGTTTGGACTGGTTTGGCTCTGACCCAGGCCTGTGCGGCCGTAGCTGGTTCTGGAGAGGAGACAATCTGGGCTGGGCGTGCAGGTGGAGCAGGTGTCGGAGCTGGACAGGGCCTCCAGGAGGATGGGGCCGAGGCTGCCCAGGGGAGAGGGTCTCAGGTGGGTCAGCAGGCGGTCACCCTTGCCCCTGGAGCCAGGCTGGGCGCCGGCAGGCTGGTTGTCCCCAGGTTTGGTGTGCTTGTGGCTGATGTACTGGTCCAGCAGGGAGCCCAGGGGCTGGAGTGTCCCTGGGGGGGTTAGCAGTACGAAGGGCTGGACGGGCAGAGAGGTGGGCCTCTGGGCCTTACTGTAGCGCACAACAGGGGAGGCCCTGGAACATGCCCCTGAGAGGGGGGAGAGGGAGGGAGGGGAGGGAGGGGGAGGGAGGGAGAGGGAGGGGAGGGAGAGGAGGGGGAGGGGGAGGGGGAGGGGGAGGGGGAGGGGGAGGGGGAGGAGGAGGGGGAGGGGGAGGGGGAGGGGGAGGGGGAGGGGGAGGGGGGGGGAGGGGGAGGGGGAGGGGGAGGGAGTATAATCAAGAGTTTAGTTTCAGCCTGAGACAACAACAACGCTAGCTGGTGTGATAATCGGTTAATTAAATAAGTAAATGTTTTTCCAGCTTGTCTTACCATCCAGCTGGGCTTCAGCCTCGCATTTTCCTTGGCCCAGTTCCAGCAGAACAGATGGGTGGGTGGTCACAGTGCTGGTTCCTTGGCTGGGGCTTTGCCTGGGAGGGAGAGCTGCTTGGCTGGCGCCCAGGGGAAAGGCCTCCTGGATGGGGCACAGTTCCTTGGAGGCCTGGGAGTGGCTGGAGCTCTGGCTCCAAGCGTGGATCATCTGGGCGAAGGAGGCCACGTGGCCAGCGTCCCAGCTTCCACACGGGATTCGGTCGAAGTCGTTGCCGTTCGGGACCGGTGTGGATTTCCTCTTCTCCTTCTGTGGTTCCTTCTCCTGCTGGGTACGAGGAACATGAGTTCATAATCACATCTGATACAGTTCTCATCTAGATAAAGAATGGGATTTTTTTTAATCATGCTCAATGGTAGAAAACCCAAAAGGAATCATGTTATTAAAATTGAGAAGAATGAGTCGAAACCCACTGGAATCAGATCCGTCAGTGACTCAGGTCGAATCAGATCCGTCAGTGGCTCAGGTCGAACTTGTCGACCCCCCGGCGCCTGCGCTCCCTGGGTCTTGCTGAAGAGGAAGTAATGGTCCGGCCGTCCGGGGCTGGCTCTACTGGGGGTCTCTCCTGGAGAGCAGCTGGCCCGGCTAGACCACGCCGGGCTGGGGGAGGACTGGGACGACAGGTCACAGGTCACCAGCTTGTAGTATTTCTGAGTGGGCCCCGTGGACAGGCCGGCCTGGGTCTGGAGACGGGCGGAGAGCTCCAGGGAAGACAGGCCCTGGGGCTGGGGGGACAGGGGGGCCCTGGGGGACAGGGGGGCCTGGTGGAACAGGTTACAGTTGGAGTCCACCGCCAGTGGAGACCAGCCGGGGGCTGAGAGCACCGCGTCCTGGGGAGAGAAGCTGGGCTCGTCCCCCTGGCTGGGGTCGTAGTGAGTCCCGGGGGGAAAGGGCTCCAGGTTGAGGACGATGGAGCCCTCTGCTGGTGTGGAGGAGCGGCGCGGCGCGGGGCTGCACGGGTGCTGCGGCGGGTCGGGGTTGTTGCTCCTGTTGTAGATGGCGCTGAAGTTGACGAGGACGCCATCGGAGCTGTCACAGGAGGAGTCGCTGGCGTCCTCCAGATGTCCGTTGGAGAATGTTCCGGGGAAACTGGACAGTTGGTCGCAGCTGAGGCGGCAGGCTGCGTCGTCGTACCCCAGCGTGTTGTCATCGCCGCTCTCGTCTCCGCCTCGGACACGGCCCTGCCCTTCGCACTCACAGTCCATCGACATCGCATCGGCTCTGCTGTCGTGCTGCGACGGGCAGGGCGCCCCCTCGTGGTCACACCCCATCCTACGGGTGCTGTTCAGTCGGTCACAGGACTGAGTCGGTTCTGAGATGGGCCTTGCCGTGTTGCTCAAGGCCCAGTTGGAGTTCCCTTGCAGCACGAAGGAAGAGTCTTCCCGGTACTTGTGCAGGTTGTCTCCGTCGCTGTCTTCATCCTCCTCGTCCTCGTCCACCTCCGTGTTGGGCAGGAAGGAGTTCCTGGACTTCCTCAGGCATCTGGTGGAGGGCGGCGCCTCGTCCGGCGAGGAGGCGGAGTCGCAGCGGGCGCTGCTGCTGTCGCTGCCCTCGTCCTCGCCGTCCTCGCCGCGGTCCTCCTGCAGGCTGCAGCAGGTGCTGGAGGTGTGCCGCAGGGTGCCGTGCGAGGCGCCCTCCCTTTGGTGGCAGTCCTGCTCAGGGAGGGAGGCAGCGCGGGTCAGGCCGGCAGGACACAGCCGGCGCTTGGAGGAGCCGCACAGAGCCTGGACAGGAAGCTGCCAGGGAGGGAGCTGCACCAGTGGGAAGTGACACGCTATCAGCGTGTCGCCTGATAGGCTGGAGGCCCTGTTCATTGTCTCGGTTCAGGAGGCGGAGCCAGGGGCCATAGAAACATCTGGAACAAGTGGGGGAGAGAGCATACAGGGGGATATTGCAACATGAATAGAATATAAAGGGGATGGAAATAGTAATAGAATAGAACAATTTGAGCATAACATAAACTAAAAAAACGATCACCCAAACAGAATCAAGATAAAATGATGACAGAAATGATTTAATTGCATTTTAAATAAATCAAATAGTTTCACAGTGGATCCAAACATTAAAAAGGACGATCAGAGAGAGTCCACAGCCAGACAGCGTTGAGTGCTTCCTCCCGTGTCACGCTAACCCTGTTCCCGCAGTCAGAGCTCTGCTGTTTCAGCCTCCAGCCCTCTGCAGGACCACAGCACCATGATTCACTCACCCATCCTCTCCCCCCTCCAGCTCTCCCTCCCCCCTTTAGCCCTCCCTCCCCCCCAGCAGCCTGCCACAGCTAGTCAGACTCCAACTAGGCCAGCGAGACTGCAGAGATACAGGGCGACGAACTACACCCTGTTATGTGTACCGAGGACAGCGGTTCATGCAGACTTTTCTAAAACGTTTGTCCCAAAATACTTTTCCACCACATTTGACAGTCTAGTCCTGGGCCTCATCTGGCTGCCTCCCTGTTTACGTTTCCTCCTGCTTCTCTGGTTGTCTGTGAGCACAGATTTGTTCCAGGAGATTTGGAGAGGACGGGCGATTTTGCGCATCAACTCCACTCATCTCCTGGGGAGCTTGGTGTGTACGTGTGTGTGTATGTGCCTTCATGTTTTTGGGGGATGGGGATAGGGCTTAAGGCTTAAGGATAATATTGTTATTGTTGCTCTGAGGCAGCCTGCCTTAGACCAAGACTCCGTCATGACTCGTTTCAGTATGTAAAACCACTGATAAATAAACCTCAACCCAAGACCAGCACTGAGTATTTCCATGTTAAGGACACACTACCACAAGTACTGCAAATGTATAAAAGCAAACGTTCAGCGCATTGTTTTGGTTGGATGGTTTGACTTGTGTTGGGGGAGTGCGTCAACCATCACCACACATACACACACCGTCACAGATACACAAATGCACACACACACACACAGTTCACACCCCTCAAAACAGCTCCGTCTGTCCATAATCTGTAAATAATCTCAACAGCATCTGCTGCAAGAGAGCAGGGAAAGGTTAGAAAAATTACTGTAATCTACAGTATGAGAGAGGAACTGTCTGTATTTTCAAATCCAACTATCTCTTTACCATGGTAACAACATTCCCCTTACTGTCAAGGAACTGCAACATCTGCTAAAAACCATCCAACACCTATTCTATGAATTCCTTCTGTCACGATTGTCTGGCAGTCGGTCAGCATTTACCCTCAATCTCCAAACACTAACACTTTCATGTCACACTTGGCCGATGACGAGGACTTGGAAAACACCTCCTTATTTTCAACCTAGGCTCAACTCCTGTGAGCCTGTTGAAGAAGACAGCTGAGTTGACACCAGGGGATCACATCCCGTGGAAAATGGGCCAGCATGACAGGGTGCTGCGCTGGATGACTAAACACTGCACTGCATACTTGATTTACCTCCTGCATCCATCGCAGTCCTGCCCTGTACTAACACACACACACACACACACACACACACACACACACACACAACAACCAGGACCAGGAGAAGACCCAGGCCTGTCTCATGTGATCCCCTTAGCTCCTGCCCTCCTCATGGCTGTCAGATCGATGAGTCTCTCTCAGATGAGACCCCCTGTTGTTGTACAGTGACTGCAGGCCTGCCCTGGAAACACAGTCGTAGCTGTGCAGGAAATAGACAACTGGACTACAAAGTTAACCTTTGAGGGATGTTAACAGATGTTATTTGTTGTTGTTTCCGTGGATGTTTCTCTCTGTAATGAGTAGGATAGCTAGACTGAAGATTGTCACTGTGTCCCAGACTTGTTAAGCCAGACGTTTTATTCTGAAGGAAACTTTTTTTATTCTGAAAGGACAGTTTGAGGTTGAGACCCAAAGAAAATTTGATATAATGAGAAGGCCTTTCCCAAAGACATAAGACAGTTGCACAAGATTTCTGTAACAGTAGTCTCTCTATTCCCAGAGGATTGGAAAGGATGCTGACGCGTGTGCGCGCATGCACGCACGCACACACACAATTGTGAAACGTTGAAAAATAACTCACCGTTTTTATAAGAACAATAATAGTCATATTCTGAAAATCAAAACAGACATTTGCGGGAAACCAAATACGCACAGCGCATCTCTGACCAGGGTCCTGCAACCTATAGTGGGTCGTTCGGTCGAATCTTAATACAAGTTTATCCAAGGTTAACAGTAGTGACACTGCATTTTATCTTCACCTCTCTTGCGCGTTTCTCCAAAAGAAAAGGTAAATCTCTAATTATAAACATTAGGATGCCGAATAAAAAATGCATTAGCCTGTGGGGAGATCTACCCTACCCTGCTGTTTGACGCCGAATAAATACAAACTATTCACAGGTCACACTCATTGACATTGGCAGATTAAAAGCTTATATTGGGTTCAGTATCTTTGTAACGGAAATATCATACCTTCATCGGATGGTTCCTCTCTTCCAACGTTCCATGCGCCGCGCTTTAACAGCCCGGTGAAAACAGAAACCGGAGAAGTCAGCGGTTAGAGCTGCGTCAGGACGCTTCCACCCAATCAACGTTCTGAGCGCAAAGACTGTCGTTCAACCCTTTCACAACAACAGATCAACTAATCCGAGACGGATTCAGTGCAAGAATGTCATGAGTTGATGAAAAAACAACAACACTAAGCATACAAAAAATAAGAAATGTTTATTTAGGTAGTTCATCCTCAAAACAGTACATGACCTACAATTACTTTGCGTCTGATCAAAACAAAATAAAATGATACAATTATACACGCAATGATAATTATGAATTATTTGAAACTAGCGAAAAATCTAGGAATACAAATTATGATGTAAACGGATTAGTGCAAATCAAGTGTACAATGATTGATAAACTAGACACATTTCCTGACAAATTATTCCACCCTGAGAACCGAACAGACACAACACACATCAGAGGAAGAAGCAAATTATTCGAGCTACAAATGATTGATGTAATACATTTCTAAACATCGCTTCAAAGCGGTTGTGTGCTTCCCAATTAGTCAATCCTAACATTGCGATAGCATTTGTAAAAACCCATATTATAAATCGACAAATCAAATCATTGTAATGTTTAACTATTCCTTGACTGAAACGGTCACAGCTCATCGTTTTCACAGTTGCTAATACCTAAACATCCTTCAGCAGGATAAACCTGCTATCAAGCATTCATCTCAGATGTGTCTAGGCATCCTGCGTTAGAACACAGGCATAGAATCTCATGGCATCACCAGGAACCCAACTCAAGTGTTTCTCAACAGAACTGTTGGTCCAGGTGAAGAGGTGTAGTGTCCACCTCGTCCTTCCCCTCCCGGCCACTAGGGGCTCTGTGGCTCCTCGGGCTCCTCGGTGATGGTGCGGTACAGTTGAGGCTGGTTCTGGGACAGCGGGGAGTCTGTCTGGGCGAACAGTGCCGGCCGGTTCTTCTGAGGCCTCCGCAGCAGGAAGCGTCCAGAGGTCACCAGGTCACCGTAGCCCTTAGCATGGGAGAAGGCGTAACCAGAGCGACGGGTGCTGATGCGTCGTGTGGGGATGCGGCGAGGGGGAGGAGCCGGCATCGCCTTGGACTGCCTCACCTTGTACCTCACCTGGGGGCGGGGCGAGGGGTGAGGAGAGGGGGGATGGGAGAGGAGGAGAATAACAAAAAAAACAACAGTTTGTTGTTTTATAACATATTTTTCGAAATATATATTTTTCATGAATATCCACTTCCGATTCAATTCACGCCGCAAATCCCTAAAGGAAATACAAGAAAGGCAAGTAAGGAATAAGCTGTCAAAAAGAGAGAATTAAAAGGTTCTCACCTTCTCGTTGATGGTGGGCCACAGCTGGAGAACCAGGAAGCGGTAGGCCACAACAGGAAGCACACACAGGATGGAGGTGAGGAAGATGGTGAACCACACGTTGGGCTGGTTGAGGGAGTTCCTGGCCGTCCCTGGAAGATGAAGACACCACCGATTTACAGCTACACGCTTAAGGCACCCGAGAAGGGAGAAGGGGGGGGCGGGGGGGATGGAAAGGGGGGCGGGGGGGAGGGAAGGGGGGGGGGCAGGGGGAGGGGAAGGGGGGGCGGGACTCACCAATGAAGGGGAAGGAGGATGTGAAGATGAGGAACATGCCATTGCTGTACATGGTGAAGGTGACGGCGAAATACACGGAGAGACTGCCCCACACGAAGAACTGGTTCACAGCCGTCCAGTAGTGGATATCGAGACAGATCTTCAACACAAACACAGCTATCTTAGTCACTAGGTTAGTCTGTTTGTGTTTGCAGGGACAGACAGTCCACCTCCACACCCATCAGAAGCTTTGACCCAGGTGCTGTGGTCACGTCCCTCCCTGACCCAGGTGCTGTGGTCACGTCCCTCCCTGACCCAGGTGCTGTGGTCACGTCCCTCCCTGACCCAGGTGCTGTGGTCACGTCCCTCCCTGACCCAGGTGCTGTGGTCACGTCCCTCCCTGACCCAGGTGCTGTGGTCACGTCCCTCCCTGACCCAGGTGCTGTGGTCACGTCCCTCCCTGACCCAGGTGCTGTGGTCACGTCCCTCCCTGACCCAGGTGCTGTGGTCACGTCCCTCCCTGACCCAGGTGCTGTGGTCACGGCCCTCCCCTGACCCAGGTGCTGTGGTCACGGCCCTCCCCTCACCTGGAAGTTGACGGCGATGAGCAGGCAGGTCTGAGCCAGCAGGGCAAAGGACTGGTAGTCCACGATGTCCTTGCCGTCGTCTCGGACCGTGTCGTACATGGCTGCGTAGGGGATGAAGAAGAGCACCATGGAGCTGTAGCAGCTGTGAGCCACGCAGCGGACAAAGGCCTTCTTGCTGAAGTACTGGTTGAGCTGGCCGGGGGAGTAGAGCTGGGGGTACTGCATGCTCCAGCGGTCATTCACATCCTGGAGAGGAGAGAGAGAGAGACGGGTGAAAGGACGGATGGAGGGAGAGACAGACAGACACAGACAGACAGGCGGACAGACAGACAGGCGGACAGAGAGACAGACAGACAGAGACAGACAGACAGAGAGAGAGACAGAGAGACAGAGAGACAGACAGACAGGCGGACAGAGAGACAGACAGAGAGACATGCAGACAGACAGACAGACAGTTCCTGCAGGATCAGGGTTAGGTGTGTGTATGGTTACCTGGTCAAACAGGCTCAATCCCAGGATAGGCAGGGCTGTGTACGCCAGGTTATACAGGGTGATGAACCATTCATCATACACGGTCTGCATTGGAAGACAAGAACGAAGCAGAGGGTGTGTCAACCCTCAGAAATTCCCTTTATTATTTGTCATCCTACAGTACACACCAACTCCCCCCTTCCCTCCCCCATTTCTCACCTGGGCTGAGAAACCGCAGAAGAAGCCGTACCAGAAGTGGACGAAGGTGAAGGTGAAGTTCTTGTAGAAGAAGTAGCTGAGAAACTTGCACATGCGCAGGTAGGACCATCGCCCGTGCACCAGCAGGAGGCGCTGCAGGTAGCGGAACTGGGCGAAGGAGAAGTCGCTGGACAGCACCGCCTGCATGCCCTCCTGCCCGCTGATGCCCACGCCGATGTGGGCGGCTGGAGGGGAAACAGAGGGAGTGTGTATCAGGCGGTTGAGCGGCTAGGGAATTGGGCTATTAATCAGAAGGTTGCTGGTTCAATTCCCGGCTGAGCCAAATTACGTTGTGTCCTTGGGTAAGGCACTTCACCCTACTTGCCTCGGGGGGGGGGAATGTCCCTGTACTAACTGTAAGTCGCTCTGGATAAGACCTTCTACTAAATCACTAAATGTAAATGTGTGTGTCTGTGTGTGTGTCTATGTGTGTGTCTGTGTGTGTGTGTGACTGTGTGCGGTGCCTGTCCGCTGGTGACACAGTTTCCCGGCTACCTTTGATCATGCTGACGTCGTTGGCCCCGTCCCCGATGGCCAGGGTGACGGCCTGCTTGTACTTCTTCACCAGCTCCACCACCTGGGCCTTCTGCATAGGGGTCACCCTGCAGCAGATAACCGCCTGACACATGCAGGCCGTCCTCAGGAGCTCCATCTGCAGGCTCTTCTCCAGGGCATAGGCCTGAGCAGGGGAGGGGGAGGGGGAGGGAGAGGGAGAGGGAGAGGGAGAGGGAGAGGGAGAGGGAGAGGGAGAGGGAGAGGGAGAGGGAGAGGGAGAGGGAGAGGGAGAGGGAGAGGGAGAGGGAGAGGGAGAGGGAGAGGGAGAGGGGGAGGGGGAGGGGGAGGGGGAGGGGGAGGGGGAGGGAGAGGGAGAGGGAGAGGGAAGTAAAATCAAAAGGAAACCAAAAGGAAAGGAAGCGCAGATGGAGAGATATAAAAGGGTTGCTCATCCTTCTCACATTTGTTTTCAAGATAAAAACCAAAATTCTGATCAAACAGATGAAAACAGCTCCTTCTGAGGGAGTCGACGGTGAGAGCGCCGTCTCACCAGACTGTGTCCGTTGATCACCAGGCCATAATCTCCATCCACCTTGTCATCCTCCACCGTGGTCCTCTTCTGAACACCAAACAGCCCCGCCCGGCCTGTGCTGATGGTGGGCTCCTCCGAGCCCTCTGGGCACATCCTCCTCCGGGCGCTCCTGGGGGGCAGATGGGGGTGACTGTGTGTGTGGGTCTCCGTGTGTGACTGTGTGTGTGTGTGTATGAGGACGTGTCCACTCACTGCAGCTCCTCTTTGACTTCCTCGGCCGTGTTGGCCGCGACCACAAACACCTCCTTCATCTCCTCCCTCAGCATGTTGCAGGAGTACCCGATGTTCTCCGCCGTCTCTGCGCTCACGACCACAAAAGGTGACGCCACCCATCGAACAGACGGCACACTGTGACGTGTGTGTGTGTGTATGTGTGTTACCTACCCTGCTTATCTCCAGTCAGCACCCAGATTTTGATGTCTGCTTTAGACAGCTGCTCTATCGTCTGGGGTACCCCGTCCTGTAGCTTGTCTTCTACTGCAGTGGCTCCTAAAAGCTGCAGACACACACACACACACAGTTAAACACTCGACTGAATCAGCTACGTTTCCAAACACTTCCTGTAGGTCACTTCCTGTAGGTCACTTCCTGTAGGTCACTTCCTGTTCCCCGCAGGTGAACGCCTCACCAGCAGGTCCTTCTCGATCTCCTCGTAGAGTAGATCCAGCTTCTCCTCTCTCTGGTCCATGGCCACGCTGGCCTCATGGTGGCGTCTTCTCCACTCCTCCATGTAGGCACCGTCCAGGTCCTTATAGGCCAGCACCAGTGTACGTAAGCCCTCCCCCGCATACTCCTGCAAACACACACACACGCTCAGTATTCAAACACACACACACACGCTCAGTATTCAAACACACACACACACGTTCAGTATTCAAACACACACACACGCTCAGTATTCAAACACACACACACGCTCAGTATTCAAACACACACACACGCTCAGTATCCGAACACATACTTTATTAATAATATGATTAGTTTTCCTTTCTCTGTTTTATTTCTATGGACAGACGCAGCGTCAGAGAGGCTGCAGACTCACGTTGAGGTGTCCGGTGGTGACCTCCATCAGCTTGTTACAGAAGGGGTGGAGTCTCTCGTAGATGATGGTGTCGGCCCCCTTGCAGAACAGGGTGAGCTTCCCCTCCGGGCTGCGGACTGGAGCCGTCCGGATCAGGAGACACGGTCACAGAGGAGCCAAAGGGTTGGAAAAGATGAAAACATTTAACGCTCATTAAATAGACACCATATCTGAAAGATGATAACTTCATCTCTTCAGCTCTCACAAAAAAAAGACCAAATAAATGTATCCAAAAAATGTATTATTATTTTTTATGAATATTAAAAAATATATGTTTGACATGGCTGTCTGGAATAATTGTTCAAGCTGTGCTCGGATTCTGTTTTCATTTTGTGAGGGTGTTGTTTTGTCAGTTAAGAGCTGGCTGTGCTGACCGATGACGGACATCCTCTTGCGGACGTTGTTGAAGTCGAGCACAGCCAGCAGCTCGTAGGTGACTTGGGAGCCCATCTCCATCGCCACGATCGTCTCCGGCGTACGGGAACGGAACACGAAGCCGAAGTTCCTGGCTGCCGTGACCAGAGCCCCCTCATCTGGGGACTGGGCCTGATAGAACAACTCTCCTGGAGGAGGAGAGGAAGAGGAGGAGGAGGAGAGGAAGAGGAGAGGAAGAGGAGGAGGAGGAGAGGAAGAGGAGGAGGAGGAGAGGGGGAGGGGAGGAGAGGAGGAGGAGGAGGAGGAGGAGAGGGGGAGGGGAGGAGAGGATAGGAGCAGAGGATAGGAGGAGGGGAGGAGAGGAAGAGGAGGAGGAGGAGAGGAAGAGGGGAGGAGGAGAGGGGGAGGAGAGGAGAGGATAGGAGCAGAGGATAGGAGGAGGGGAGGAGAGGAAGAGGAGGAGGAGGAGAGGAAGAGGAGGAGGAGGAGAGGGGGAGGAGAGGAGAGGAGAGGATAGGAGGAGGGGAGGAAGAGGAGGAGGAGGAGAGGGGGAGGGGAGGAGAGGAGAGGATAGGAGCAGAGGATAGGAGGAGGGGAGGAGAGGAGGAGAGGATAGAGAGGAGGAGGAGAGGGAGAGGGGAGGAGAGGAGAGGATAGATAGGAGCAGAGGATAGGAGGAGGGGAGGAGAGGAGGAGAGGATAGAGAGGAGGAGAGGAGAGGATAGATAGGAGCAGAGGATAGGAGGAGGGGAGGAGAGGAGGAGAGGATAGAGAGGAGGAGAGAAAAAGGAGAGGACATAAGAAGAAGAAGGAAATCAGGAGGAGAGGAGGAAGTAAAAAACAAGAAGAAAAGGAGAGGAAGAGGAACGGAACAGAAGATGAGAACAAGATCAGAATCTCATCTCAGACCAACCCCTCTCCCCCTCTCCCCTCGCCAATCGCCCCTCTCTCCTCTTCTCCTCTCCCCCACTCCCCTCTCCTACTCCCCCTCTCCCCTCTCCCCCTCCCAACCCAGAACTCCTCCGGAGGGTCCCGTGACTCTCACCCTCCTTCTTCTCCTCGGCCATGACAGTGTGACAGAGAGCCAGCAGACGGAAGAAGACCTGGGCTTCAGGAGAGCCCTCCCTCACCGCCTCCACCAGGTTGTGGTCGTGGAAGTGGAACTTGGGGTCGGCTAGCTTGTTCCAGGAGAAGTCAACTCTCTCTGTCTTCTACAGGGGGGGGGATGGGGGAGAAGATTATGAGATAATCTCGTTTTTTCTTCTCCAATTTTACACCCAGTTGGACTTGAACAATTTTCTAGACCCAGTTTTTCACTATGAACACACCGTCTCTTAATGCACTCACCTCAGTGATCTCCACTCTCTGTCCAGCAAAGTCAAACAGCTCCCCTGAAAACCAGAGAGCACAGTGTTTTCAACAAGGCGTAGGTTTGTTTTCAAATGTGGGTGAGACTGTTTTTTCTTTTTTTTTTTTTTTTTTTATGTTTGGGGGGGGGGGGGAATTTGCCGTTTTCAAACGTCCAATGAAACCTACTCCCCTGGTCCTGATGTACAGGACACCAGACCGTGTGTTGTACCGCGCTAACACAATGAGCACCGTGTGTGTGTGTGTGTGTTTGCACTGTGTGTGTGAGTGTGTGTCGAGCCTCACCGTAACTCTTCCCATTGATGGAGCACTTGTTGAAGGTCATGATGTTCTGGGTGAGCGTGCCCGTCTTGTCTGAGAAGATGTACTTGATCTGGCCCAGCTCCTCGTTCAGCGTGGTGGTCCTGGCCTCCGCAGGGGTGTCATTCTTGGGGTAGTACATCTTCCTGTCCCAGTTGATGTAGAAGCTGTTCCCCAGCCGAATGATCTCCACGCTGCCAGAACAACACACCCACACACACACACGTGCGGAGCGCACACACACATACAGCGATCACGTTGCAGTAGACGAGAGAAGGAAACACAAATTTGGACACATCCACTGAAAACGCAGAGCCTGGAAACATGGAACCCAAGCCACAAACCCACATGGGGGCAAACGTGTGTGAGTGAAGGGCGAGAGAGCGAAGCGTGAGAGTGCCCCCGGTGCCCCCACCTGACGTAGAGCGAGATGGGCACCACGGTGTTGAGGATGATGACGTAGGACCAGAAGGTGAGGAAGCCAGAGAAGGCAGCGTTGACACCATCCAGCCGGGGGAGGAAGGCAGAGAACACAGAGCCCTCCTGGTGCTCCCAGATACCGTTCCCCACCGCCAGGATCGCGCACATGAACGCCAGGAAGCCAAAGATCTGGTCAGGGGAGATAGCCACATGGGTTAAGGTTAGGGTTAACGGTTAAGGCTAAAGGGTAAAGGGTTAAGGGTTAAGGGTTAACGGTTAAGGCTAAAGGGTAAAGGGTTAAGGGTTAAGGGTTAAGGGTTAAGGGTTAAGGGTTAAGGGTTAAGGGTTAAGGCAGGGGTGTCGAACTCCGGTCCTCGAGGGCCGCTGTCCTGCATGTTTTAGATGTTTCCCTGCTCCAACACACCTGATTCAATTAAAAGGGTTGTTATAACGACCATTCCTTCGAATCAGGTGAGCTGGATCAGGGAAACATCTAAAACATGCAGGACAGCAGCCCTCGAGGACCGGAGCTCGACACCCCTGGGTTAAGGGTTAAGGGTTAAGGGTTAAGGGTTAAGGGTTAAGGGTTAAGGTTAGGTTGTGTGTGAGTTC
The DNA here is from genome assembly GCF_021917145.1 of Hypomesus transpacificus. Lineage (NCBI taxonomy): Eukaryota > Metazoa > Chordata > Actinopteri > Osmeriformes > Osmeridae > Hypomesus > Hypomesus transpacificus. The sequence goes on along the minus strand of NW_025814038.1, from coordinate 137,780 downwards.
TTGTGTGTGTGTGTGTGTGCTTGTGTATGAGTGTGGGTGTTCTTGTGTGTGTGTTCTTGTGTGTGTGTGAGTGTGTGTGTGTGTGTGTGTGCATGCGACTACTCACACCCAGCACCAGCACGTTCATGAGGTGGTCGATGCTGGTCCGTTTGAACGTGGCTCTCCCACAGTTCTGCATCAGCTTGGTGTCAGGGCCTGGAAGGTTCCACAAGGGTCTCAGAATCACACGTCTGAACAGTACAGCCACAGCAGGCCACACACACACAACTCCAACCACCACCAGGGGGGAGGGGTCAGGGGGGGGGGGGGTCAGGGGGCTCACCTCCAAACACCACCAGGCCGAAGCACCACTCTGTGTTCCTCAGGGTGCAGCCTCGCAGCAGGACCCTCTCGTTGTCCAGGGAGTGGGTCTCCCCCTCCAGGCTTAGAGTGCCCGTGAACCGGTCCAGACGGTTGTTCGGGGCCTCACAGTGCACCTCGCCTGGGTAACGGGTCGGAGAGGGGAGGAGGGGAGGAGGAGAGGGTGAGGAGAGGAGGGAGAGGAGGAGGGGAGGAGGAGAGGGGGAGGAGAGGAGGAGGGGAGGAAGAAGAGGAGGAGGAGAGGTGGGGAGGAGGAGACGAGGATAGATAGAAGGAGAGGGGAGGAGGAAAGGATAGGAGGTGGGGAGGAGGAAGAAGAGAGAAGGAGAGAAAGAGGAGAGGAGATCAGAAGAAGAAGGAAATCAGGAGGCGAGGGGGTGTGTGGAAGTCAAAGCTCTTGTCTTGATACATGAGCCCCCCTCCCTGTCATTCAGGACTGCCCCTGTGTTCTCTGCTCACCGGTGAATTTGGCCAGTTTCT
>NW_025814038.1:121940-134440 GCF_021917145.1 Hypomesus transpacificus | reverse complement strand
GAATAGTGGGACCTGAAGCCAGCATAAATGATCATAACACAACCGTTTAAATAATGTCAATTACAATAGTCATATTTTTTGGATGAAATGTACTTTTAATGTAAAAAAGAAAATCATGGTGATATTGGTGTGTCCGTCCTTGGATTCCCCAGTAACCTATGGAGACCGACTGTTTTACCTGGGTCCTTGTCCTGGCCACAGTCCAGCCCAATCGATGACAACAGAGAGCCCATCTCCAGGTCAACTGTGCTTCATCACACCTGGGGAGGAAGACCACAGTCATAAACTAGTACCAACAAGACACAGAGAAAACACTACCTTCTGCTGTGTTCACAACATACGCCAAGTTAATTATTTGCGTTATTAAGTTGAACATTTTCAACTCAAGCAAATTTGCGTGTTTACATTGACTTTACATGTAATATCGCCGCACAAAAAAATGTATTTGCGTTCGGTGTGCACACAACATTACACAGACTGTGCTATGTTCTAAATGGTCTGTAGGTCTGATAAGGTTAGGAAACATTAAGGTTATGAAACTATTTTGGGGTTATGAAAAGAGGTTCTAAAACAATTTAACACATTTGGAAGTATACAAAAAAAAAATCTATATTCAACCTAAGGTAAGTTGGAGGTTAATTTGTGTCTTCCACAAAGTTGGGATACACACAATCTCACACACCCTAACTGATCAAACAATGAGGTTCCTGATTTGCAAGCACACACAGAATCAGTGACCCTCAGGTAGAACAGATCTGGGTGTTCATGACAGTGGCTCACCACAGCTATCTGAACAGATCTCCACATCCTAGAGATTCTAGATGAAGCGAACTGAGAACCCTGGATTGGGCCAGAAAAACAAACAGATCCGCTTTCTACTCTAAAAGAAGAAAGCATCAAGTGATCCTTATCAAACTAACATGGATGGACGGGACACAGTAGCGTGGCGCTCTCGCATCGTACTATTTGCATTCCCATCTGTGTCGGTCAGTCTCCCTGAACACCGCAAGCTGTAGATACACACAGAGACACACCCTGTCCAACCTTTGGACCAGAGCGATCTCCCCGGGCGATAATCCAGACCGGCTCCAGGTGAGACGTGTTCTAACCCTGGTGAGACGTGTTCTAACCCTGGACATTAGACTGTCTCTGTCCACCGGTCGCCCTCCTGAGGGCTCCAGTCCCCCCTCACGATCTCTTATCTCTCATTATCTGATCACTCTCTAAGCCAGACATTAACTCCAGATATCATAAAAGCTAAAGCAATAAAATCCACCGAGACTTTGGTCACACACCAAAGTTTAAATGTGGAATGTTTTTGCTTTGCATGACAAATTCTTTCAGATTCTACCTGTTGAATCTGTAGTGAAATCCCCCGTCCTATCCAACTTGCGTTCTTTAATCTGTGTCTTAAGTCTTTATAAATGTACCACTGGCTACGGTCAATATGTCAACAAGTGACCGTGCAACAATAACTGTCTTCCTGGTGTCCACAGCATCTGTGTAGACATGCTGTATAGCACACGCTAGGCCACAGAGCATCACCGTACTTAAACTTACTAACTTTGCCGAAAACACAACCTCCCGACACTACACCAGAATAGAAAATAGCAACCATTGTTCCATTGTAAATCTAGGTAACAGGGATTTCAAAGAGAAACAGCACAGCGCCCGAGACCAGGCGAACACGCGACCATAACCGTTCATGACGAACATAAAAAACAGCGACATACCTGAGGTAAAAGAAAGTGATATCCCCGTCCCACAGGTACACAGGTAAACAACCAGCCGGCCAAGTTCAAAAGAAGGGGTGAGGGACTGGGAGCACTGAGCCCCGACTGCACCTCCGTCTTCTCCCTCTTCACCCTCCCCTCCAGGAAACCAAGGTGTTGGTTCAGCTCTATCCACCTTGGACCCACACGAAGAGTTTCTCTTGGCGCCCCAGGGGCGGGCAGGCAGGCAGGGTGGCAGGCAGGCAGGGAGAATCCTGGAGCTGGGGTGTTAGAGGCTGAGCATGGGGGGTTCAAGCAGCTACAGGAAGAGAAGGGATAGCCCTGGTCTAATGGCACCAGGCCTGAGCAAACACAGGAGCGAAAGTGATCTTTGGACCCAGCTAGGGAGCCTCAGAGCTGGGGAGCAGGGGCTGTAAAAGAGGGCGCGCTGGTACTGACACTGGCCAATCAGAGCAAACAAAAGAGCCAGTGATCTGGGAGAGCAGAGCAGAGGACGGCAGGTATGTCACACACACACACGCGCGCACACACACACACACCCTGAGAGAGGGGCGCATGCGCACACACAAACACACAGCTCTCCATTTTCGACATTGTATTCCTGTTCATGGAGTGGCATGTTTATGCCACCGTCCTCTCTCTCAGACACACAGGGTCTGCGGACGTTCTGACACAAGCGACGAGACTCTGAAGTCCACCTGGGAACGGACTGAGGGTGTCATGCCCATCACACAGCACCCAGAGATGGAATTCAATACTTGTTATGAGCACAAAGGACTTTTGTTTTGTCCTGGGGAACCCTTACTGCCCTACTGGAAACACACACACACACACAGAGTAGCTTATCACTCTTTCAAGGACACAGTGCCAAACTCACCTGATAGTTTGAGACCTCTTGGGCATGACGGTGCTTCGAGAAACTACACAGATGCATCAAATCTTTTCAGGAGTATTCAAAAAGATATCAGGGATCATCCCACATTCATGCCTACTGATGTTTGGTTCTTCTGATGAAAGAAATAAAGACTTTGAAACTTCACTCAACAAAAACCGTTGAGAGTAACAGATGTGCCAGCGCGCCTTCTGCACTGGTAGACTCACTTATCAAGTGGAAAATACATCAAGCACACTAGTCAAACAGACCTGTAAATACTGTCCTCCCATTACATCTAAATGTGAGCTTAGCTCCCAATGTACCTAATCTTTACTGAAACAAAACAGTCAGACACAGGAAGTGATATTTCTTCAATACTTTATACAAAACGATTTTAAATGTGTTACATTTTAATGATCAACACAATTTACAAATAAAAACACAAATAAAACTTCACAAAATAAAATCCAGTTACTTTCACTGTTATACAATACGTGCTAACAATTGTAGTGATTTTGAAATAGTGCAAGGGTTCACAAGTAAAAAACCTAAAACAAAATTAAACAAAAGGATTAAAAAAAGAAGAAAATTGTTAAAAGTGAACACTTGCACAGCTTGGCACAGGGAACATAAACATTAAAAGTGTTAATAACCTCTTCAAAGTGTTAATAACCTCTTCAAAGTGTTAATAACCTCTTCAAAGTGTTAATAACCTCTTCAAAATAGCCATTTCTCCACCCTGCTATCAACAGCAGAAGACTGAGAGTGTGTTTGGTGTTATCAGGCAGGTACTAAGCCTTTCGGATGAAGCAGTGTTTTCATTTGGGTTGTGGTCTCCTTGCAAAGTGAACAACACAGCAGTTTTAGTTGTGAAAACATCATTGTTTCAAACATTTTCTTCCATTTAGGACGACTGGTTCGCTGTCATATATGCCGATGTTTCTGTCTCTTAACAGTACACCATTAAGAGCCAACAAAAGAAGGATGGAAAAAAAAGTCGATGAAAAAAATGAAACAGACAAACGAGAATAAAATCACGAAAGGAGGGACTAACACAAACAAGAGATTTAAAAACAAATCCTTCAATACAAAGACAAAAACGAATACAAAATGGCAACAACAACAAAATAAAACGGAAACATCAGTTAAAAAAAACAAGTGTAACACGTTGTCGTGTGGGCAAACCGAACAACCCAGTCACACGCATTGGAGGGTCCAAACACATATACACACACGTTTCCTACGTTAACCAGTAAGGCCACTCAGAGGTACAAGAAACTAACGCTAGCTGGGGAAGTTGTGAACCCTGGGCTACCACAATGTTCTCAGAGAAGAAGACCGTCTTCCTGTCGACTCTTCAACCAGAGAAGAAGAACCAAGTGGCCAACTGTCACCATCCGTCTTCCTGTTGACTCTTCAACCAGAGAAGAAGAACCAACTGCACTAACTGCACCCAGCAGTAAACCCCCACAATATAAATAAGATTAAAAACATTTAAATAAATTGGCTACATCATCGAGGTTTGGCCATATTAGCATTCATAGTAAGTCCTGATCAGGTGTGTTCAATAATATGGATACATGTTGGTGAAAAAACAGCTCTCTGGTACATGACTGATTCATTTAGCGGGTGAAAAGACATCGTTTCATCCATGATTTGGTCCCGTGTTGAGCTGAGATCCTGATTACAAAGTGCCTCCCTACAGCATATCTATCCATGCTGCAAGACTCTCTCTTCCTCATGGTAGAAGATAGCCCTTTGGGGGTGAGGATGGGAATGACCATGTATACAATTAGTAATCGAATTGTTCTAAAAGTCATCCGAACTCTTGATGTTATGAGGGGTTTACGAACAAAGCCCGAACCTTAAAAAAGGCACACTTTAATTGAACCGACAACATCATCTACTGTAAGCGTGTCAGTACCTCGACTTCAGATAGTACGCGAGATTCGCGTCAGATTCACTTCAGATGTAAAAGCAACACTTTCAGCAGACGGTGGAAACACCTCAGGAGACTCACCGCCCGACTCACGTCCGGACCCAACATCTTTACGAACACTGGGGAACTGGACACCGGGCAGGTAATGGAACTCAAATGAAACTGAGCCAGATATGGGACTAGCACATCTACGGAGACCTACTCACTATTACCCAGGAGGCAGTCTGACCTACAGCTGCCAAACCACTGTGCTCCACACACCCACCACAACTCAAGTAACGACTGAAATAAGCTACCTACCGTTAGGGTCGGTTCGTGTCTAAACTTCCACACGTTCATAGCTTCCAGAGTGTAAGGCATTCATCATGGCCAGAGTCTGGATATTGCACATCAACACTGGGGGAGGTGTGGGGGAGGTGAGGGGGGGGGCCCTGGATCACCCCTGTGTATCCTCGAGGGCATGTCCTCAGCACCAGGGAGGGGGGGGGCAGGAACAGTGTCACTGACCACCGAGGGAGTAGGTGATTGTGATTGGGTGAGTGAGTGGTTGATTAGGTGACTCGGTGAGAAAGTGATTGTGAGTGAGTGATCGGGTATGTAGAAAATCGCTAGCCTACGAGCGAGGGTGAGAAGGATGAGAGTGTGTGAGTAGAAACCCTGTTGTGACAGACCACCCAGGCTTCTGCGTGTGTGTGTGCGTGCTGGTGAGACACGTGACTCGACAGTCTAGAAACATCCACGGTCCCGAGCGTCGCTCCGCCAGCCCAGAGTGGCCGAGCAAGGACAACAAATCCGTCATGCGGCGACCTCTGACCTCTGCCGACCTCTCCTCTAGTCTTCAGACCGTACCCATCATGCACCACCATCCTCCTCCTCCTCCTCCTCCTCCTCCTCCACCCGGGGCCTCATCTCCCCTCCTCGGCCGAGCGCGCCTCCGACTTGAGGCGTACGAACTCCTTGGCGACCTCGTCGTTGGAGCGCTGGGAGAGGATCCTCATGGCAGTGAGGCCGGTGTCGTCCATGGCGATGCGGGGGCCCAGCGGGAGCCAGCAGGCCGAGCCGCCCTTGTCGGCGACGCCGCGGAGCTGCATCACGGCCGCGCCCACCACGCGGTCGGCGCGGCCGAAACAGTAGTCCTTCACGCACACCTGGAGCTCGTAGCAGTCAAAGCCCTCCTGGTTGCCGAGGATACTGCGAGGGAGGGGGGGGGGGGGGTAGGAGAGGAGGGGTTGATATTTAAAACTGCAAGGGGGAGGAGTGTGGTGGAGAATAACATGTTTTTGGAAGCTAAAGCCCATGAGCCCCTGAAGGTAATTCATCTCCACTCACAAGTGGAACGTCTCGTTGAACTTGGGCGCCCAGCTGTTGCTCTTGGACTTGGTGGTGAACTTGCGTTTCTTGTCGTTGAGGTGCGGTCCGATCATTGTGACCTCACAGAAGGGCCGGAACATTCCAGACGTCTGCCACTTCAGGTCGTTGGCCTCCACAACTGGAGGGAAACAGAGAGGGGGGGGGGGGGGGGGGGGTGGGGGGGTGAGAGGGAGCGGTGTGGGGGGGGGGGGGGGTCACGGTTCCAGATGATTCAAGGAGGTGGTGTTCTCTATGAGGCGTGGGGGGGGGAGGGGGCGGAGACTGACCTTTGACCGTGACCTTCTTTTCTCCGCTGCCAGGGTGGGTGACCAGGTCGATCTGTATGGACACCTCTCCTATGGGCTTGTCGATTCCTGAGCCTGTTTTCAACATGGAGCAGAAATGGGTTTTCATGCTAATAGTGACGTATTACCACAGTCCACAGTTATCATACCATGATGGAAGGTGTCTGGGGGGGGGAGGGGGGGGGGGGGGGGGAGTGCAAGCAGGTCTGAGGATCTTTCTGTCTGGGCTGGGGCACAGGGGGGGGGGGGGGGCTGGGGTAGTTGCAGAGGAGGGCTGGGGTGGTTGTAGAGAAGGAGCAGGCTGGTGAACTGGGGGAGGCTGGTGAACTGGGGGAGGCTGGGGTACTGGGGGGAGGCTGGGGTACTGGGGGGAGGCTGGGGTACTGGGGGGAGGCTGGGGTACTGGGGGGAGGCTGGGGTACTGGGGGGAGGCTGGGGTACTGGGGGGAGGCTGGGGTAGTTGCAGAGGAGGGAGGGACAGTGTGGGAGTTCACAGGTACAAAAAGGAGGAAGAGGGATGCCGACAGATGGTTTCCACGGTAACATACCCCGGCTGGGCAGAATTTTCTCGCTGGGCGTTAACCTAATACCCTTCCCATTGTGCACTGAGGCCCAAGCAGCAGAAGAGAGGAGAGAACACACAACGATTCACACGACAGCACAGGAACCACGGTTCGGATCCCAGCCGAACACGCACCACACAACACACACTTGACTACAGACGCCCCAGAATGTCAAACATTCAACGCCATTAAGAGAAGGCGAGAGATCATGTGATTAGATTGACGTAACACGGGACTAGGGGAAGCTGGCTTCCAGCGCCCTCTGCTGGAGGACTAGGGGAAGCTGGCTTCCAGCGCCCTCTGCTGGAGGACTAGGGGAAGCTGGCTTCCAGCGCCCTCTGCTGGAGGAGTATGGGAGTAGGGGGCGGGCCGTACCCTGAGCGTGCTGCGTGGTGACGAAGGTCTTGATGAGCGTGTCGGTGGTCTGGGTGTAGAGGGACAGGGCGTGCCGCAGGGAGGACAGGGCAGGACTCTTCTCCAGGAAGGTCTTCTTCAGGCCATTTCCTCCGGCGTGGAAGTATTGCTGAGGGGAGGAGAGGGAAAGGGGGAGAGGGAGAGAGAGAGAGAGAGAGAGAGAGAGAGAGAGAGAGAGAGAGAGAGAGAGAGAGAGAGAGAGAGAGAGAGAGAGAGAGAGAGAGAGAGGGGAGGGAGAGGGACAGGGGGAGAGAGAGAGGGGGGGAGGGAGAGGGACAGGGGGAGAGAGAGAGACAGAGAGAGGGGGAGAGAGTGGAGGAGGGAGAGAGAGAGATGGAAAGAGGGGGAGAGAAAGAGAGAGAGAAAGGGGGAGGAGAGGGGAATGGAGAGAAAGATGAGGGTCGTAAAATCTCTTCACCCAGAATCAATCAAATCGATCAAAAGGCTGTGGTTTCTACAGCCAAGTCACGGATCATGACAAACCAAAGACACCAAGCAGATGGACGGCGAGCAGGGAGGACATGCTCTGGGAGGTCAGAGGTGGACTGCTGGCCTACCTTGATGGTGTCCAGAGCCACGTCCATTACAGCACACTGCTTGGGGGTCAGGCTTTTGGCCTCTCCTGCCATGTGATCCTTCTCGACCAATCAGAGGAGAATCAATTAGTGTGAGCAGCACTTCAGTTTGTCAGCTAAAGAAACAGCATTTAAGAAGAGAATCTTCATTTAAAAGATCCGATAGGCTGAAGGCTTGGGGCTGAGGGATGGGGGCTGGGGGGTCGGGGGGCTGAGGGATGGGGGCTGGGGGGCTGAGGGATGGGGGCTGGGGGCCGGAGGGCTGGGGGTACCTTGAGTTTGGAGAGCTGGCCCAGCTCCTTGGCAGCAGACAGGAACTGAGCACCCTGCGGAGAGCACAGAACACGAGAGGTCAAAGTCATCCCTTTCCAGATAGAGGTCAGAGGGCAGTGGGGGGCGGAGAGCTTACAAAGGTGTCGTTGCCCTTGGGCAGGACGATGGTCTTCTCCAGGCTGGTCATCACGATCCTCCACAGCTCCTTCAGCACCCTCTTCAGGACCGTCTTCTCGCACGCCGTGGCAAACAGCATCAGCCTGTCACACAGGGGGGGGGGGGGGGGGGGGACCAGCCATGTTTACATCGTCACCAGGCCCCGAGAACGGCCAAGGAGGAGGGAGGGAGGGGGAGAGGGGAGGGAGGCAGGGAGGGAGGCATTGAGAGATGGAGGGAGGCAGGGAGGGAGGCAGGGAGGGAGGCATGGAGAGATGGAGGGAGGCAGGGAGGGAGGGAGGGAGGGGAGGGAGGGAGGGAGGGAGGGAGGCAGGGAGGGAGGGAGGGAGGCAGGCAGGCAGGGATGGAGGGAGGGACATGCTACTTACTTCCCGTCCAGGAACTCCATGAGAGGCCGCAGCATGTTGTCGGCGTCGGCCTCCACCGCGTTGTGGCCGCTGGCGTTGACGGGGCCTTTGATCTGGTACAGCAGGGCGGCCATCTGCCTCATGCAGTCATCGATACGACTCTGGAAACTACCGCAGAGATGGACAGAGAGAGTTCCACAAGATCAGGAGAGGGGACCATGTGGGCACCAGTTCTGTGTTTGTGTGTGCCCTGTACGGTACCTGTTCTCACAGTGTGTGTGTGTGTGTCTGGTACCTGTTCTCACAGTGTGTGTGTGTGTGTGTTACCTGTTTCCAAACGTGCTGCTCAGCTCCTCCAGCACAGTGTTCAGTTTGACCTGCAGCTCGTTCAGGAGGTCGCTAGCCTCGGAGTCCAGCTGCAGACAGACATATAGACAGACAGACAGGGTTTAATGATTTTGGAATTCATATTCAATACTTTATAAAACATATAAACATAAAAGTACATTATAATTTTGTTTTTGTAACTAAACATCCCCACACACAAACCCACCTTTTTTCCAGAGTTGTCCACCTTTGAAAAAGGGGCAAATTAAAGAAAAAAAAAAAAAAAACGTTTAATATGGTTCTGGGTTAATAAAGAATGGCAGGTCTGAGCCCAAGCCTACAGAAGCAGCATCACTCTGAGAGACAAGCCCCGCCCACTCCACAGCCAGAAGCCAAACCGATTCAACCATGATAGGGCCTCATTAAGCTAATGCTGCCGAACTGACTCATGGCCTGTCAGAGAGCAGGTCTGGACCCGAATGCAAGGACAGCTCTCTTAGGGGAGGGGGGACTGGAGGGAGCCTGAACTAGATCACACAAGGACAGATTCAGGGCATGTTAAGGTGTTTGTATGCATACCTGGCAGTCTAGTATTCCATTAGGTGTGTGGGTGTGTGTCTGTGAAAGAAAGTGAGTGTGTTTGAGAGTGTGTGTGTGTGTGTGTGTGTGTGTGTGTGTGTGTGTGAAAGATAGAGGGGGCATGAACTATCACAGGGGGACACGGTAACTCACCTTCTTCTCTTGGTCTCCCTTCTCAGGCTAGGACAGAGCAGGAAGGAGAGTGAGCTAACAGCACAGTAGCTATCTAGCATAGCAGCAAGAACCACCGTCTCTGGGTGCTTAGAACACTTATAAAACACATCCACCATGACCAGGAGGGGATGGCTGTGTCACAGGACTGGGACAACAACACAAAGGGGGGGGGGGAAAGGATCTCCACAACCCTGGTTGTGTGTGTTGAAACTACCGAGCGCTCATACAAACCCACCTGCTCTTCAGGTGCGGTGATCTTTTGACGGGAGGGGAAACAGAGAGAACAGGCGGTCAGACCCTCTGTTGAGCTGCACACGTTTCTAGAACTCTCTCCCTGGCTGTCCACAATCACAACATCTGTGTAGATACTCTATAAACGCACCCCACACTGTGTCTGCAAGGTCAAAGTACCCACCTTTTCTTCCTCAGTCTACAGACATGATAGGAAGTGAGAAGAAAAAGTGAGAAACTATATTTTTTTAAGTTGAAAGGATGAGGAAACGTTGTGATGAGTGAGTGGGTTTCATACCGAGTACAGGGAAGGAGGAGACATCAGAGAGGGAGGAGAGGGACTGAACAGATGGCTATCGAGGGAACCCAACGAGTTAAGAGTCACCACAACAATGCAGAGTGGTTCCACCACGGGAGAGGAGGAGGTGAAGATGGCGAGGTGAACGTTTACAAACACGCCACCACAGTGTGTGTGTGTGGGGGGAGAGAGAGTGAGCGAGAGGGGCGACTCGACCATGAGCCTGTGGGACCGTGATGAATGCTGGGAAAGTCAGTGGTTCAACATCCACATGAACAACAAACCTCAGCTTTGACCTCAACCCCCTCTTCCTCCTCCTCCTCCTCCTCACTCTCATCCAGCTGATGCAAAGTAGTGAGACAGAACACAAAAACACGTCAACATAAACAGACGAGGACCTCCCGGGTCACAGCTGGTACAGCGCTCATCTAGGTGAGATGGCTTGGACAGGTTCTTTTGAATCTAGCCCCAAGGAACAGGCTCAATCTGCGGGGGGCAAAAGCCCAGAAACACAGTGAGAGATGGGTCTGTCGGGAGTTCACTCTGAGTGACATGTGGATGGAGATGAGCTCCCTGAAACGGATGACTAAAGTGTGCATATCCATGCATGTACGGTGGCCATACATGCATGCATATACACCCACCTGCCACACTGGCAGTTCAGAGGAGCGCTGGTGAGAGAGAGAGAGAGAGAGAGAGAGAGAGAGGAGAGAGAGAGAGAGAGAGAGAGAGGAGAGAGAGAGAGAGAGAGAGAGAGAGAGAGAGAGAGAGAGAGAGAGAGAGAGAGAGAGAGAGAGAGAGAGAGAGAGAGAGAAGGACCATGACTGTCTAATATTCTCAATACACAAACCATTGCAGCCAGGTAAGGCACTTGATGTATTTCACACAAAGCACCAGAAGAGACATCAATCTTTTGTGACAACAAACCCTGTATGTGACGTAAACAGGTCTTTCCATTTAACTGTGCAACGTAAACAACTTTTTTTCCCCCCCCGACGGCACATCTCCTGACACAAGCTGGGGGCTGTGTGTCTCGTCTGACAAGTCTGAGTAACTCATGTTGACAAGCCTCTCCAGCTTCTTTCTCTCTCCCTCCTCTCTCCCTCTCTCCCTCTCTCCCTCTCTCCCCTCTCTCCCTCTCTCCCCTCTCTCTCCCTCTCTCCCTCTCTCTCTGACTCTCTCCCTCTCTCTCTGACTCTCTCCCCTCTCCCCCTCTCCCCCCTCTCTCTCTCTCTCCCTCTCTCTCTCCCTCTCTCCCTCTCTCCCTCTCTCTCTCCCTCTCTCCCTCCCCACACAGCCTCTCTATCTTCTGCCTCGCAGGAGAGCAGGGTGCTCGCCTGTCAGCCTCCACGCTCTGCACCGTGAACTTGGACTCAAACAAGACAGAAGCCGTCGCTAATCTGTTCATCATACTCCTGGAAACGCAAACGACTGCTGGATTCAAGTACCTTTCTAAGCAACGACACTTACTCAACAATAATAATAAAAAATTCATAAAAGGGTACTGGCTTCATCATATGAATGTAGTTCACTATAACAGGTCAAAACCTTCGATTTTCTTCCAAGCACCACAGAGATGTACAGAGAGAATGAACGATGAGCTAGTTAATAACTGTGTGAATTGACTACAGTGTCTGGAGGAACTAGGCTAGGAAAAGATCAATGCTAAAAGGCACGAGAGGGCGCTAGGCTAAGCTAGGCTACGTTCAACTACATATTTCACTAGAGGGCCCCTGGCTAGGCTAGGTCAAGTTCAATGGCTTAAATCACTAGAGGAGCTAGGCTAGGCTAAGTGTGATACTACACCCAACAGAGTTCTCACCTCCCGGTCCTCAGATAAGACCTGATGACCAGATGGAGGTTAAGTCATTGGGTCAATATCACCCCATGGTAATATCATGAGACAACTGGTCAACATCTGGTTACACCCACCTCCTCCTCCTCCTCCTCCTCCTCTTCCACCATATCTTCCGTATCTCTCTTCAGTATGAGAAAAACACCATGAATCTCAAGCCTCTTATGAAGTATTGATACATCTACAGGGGCTTACAGCCACTAACAAAACTAATTCTAAAGAAAGCGAACATCTAACTGCAACACAGGAGCATGTCTCAACTACTCCACACCAAGCATTTCCTATTGACACAAACACACGTTTGAGAGGCAATTCGTGGTGATTCTACACACTAAGGAAAGGTCGAAGATGACCTTAAGGCTGCATGGCTTTGCTTGGCTATACAAAATAATTCTTAAAAGGATGTAATTTAATCACCGGTGGACCAAATAGCAATGCAACACTTTAGTCCATTATCCAGGGATGGGCTAATCGTGTAGAAGGTAT